>NC_134354.1:150636092-150936092 GCF_048569485.1 Anomaloglossus baeobatrachus
AGTAGTACACACCATTGTAGGTAATCTTCAGTTTCTTGGCAATTTCTCTTCATTTCTAAGAACAAGAAGAGACTGTCGAGTTTCACATGAAAGTTCTCTTATTCTGGCCATTTTGAGAGTTTAATGGAACCAACAAATGTAATGCTCCAGATTCTCAACTAGCTCAAAGGAAGGTCAGTTTTATAGCTTCTCTAATCAGCAAAACCTTTTTTTCAGCTGTGCTAACATACTTGAACAAGAGTTTTCAAGGGATTTCTAAATATCCATTAGCCTTCTAACACAGATAGCAAACATAATGTACCATTAGAATACTGGAGTGGTGGTTGTTGGAAATGGGCCTCTATACACCTTCGTAGATATTTCATTAAAAACCAGACGTTTGAAGTTAGAATAGTCATTTACCACATTAACAATGTATAGAGTGTATTTCTGTTTAATTTAATGTTAGCTTCATTGAAAAAAAATGTACTTTCCTTTCAGAAATAAGGAAACTAAGTGACCCCAAACTTTTGAACTGTAGTGTACATAACACAAAGGAGGAGGAAGGAAAGACAGAGGCAGGAATCACTATCAAAACCTAACCCACCTATTACATATTCTGCAGCTCCTATCAATCAAATAGCAGTGTATTTCACAAACTTTACTTGCCTGTATTTCAAAAACTATATATCCGATCTCACAACTAAAGGTATGTTTAGAATCAGCATGATAGTGCCAGTATAGCATTGGCTTTAGTTTATTTTGGAAAATCCTGGTGGTTGGTTCTCTTTAAGTCTTAGGGACATTGCTTCAGTCACTGCTCAGTACACAGTGAATGGCGGCTGTAACCGCACCCCAACACTGACTGACAGTTGGCTATACAGTATACTGATGCACTGAGGAGCTGGCTGTCAGTCAGTGCTGAGATATGGATACAGCAGACACTCTCTATGTACTGAATAGTGACTAAAGCCATCCCACTTTGACTGAAAGCCAGAGGTTGAAAGGAGGAGTAAAGTTAATTTCCTCCCAGTAGCTGGGTGTTCAGTGCAGCAGCTCGGCAGCTCTAGAATGCTAGTAACTGCACATCTGCGGGTTAATAGTGTTTATTTTACATGACAGGTTCCCTTTAATGTAGTAGAGATTTGGCAGCTAATTAATGTGCTCAATTAGCCCGACCAGTCAATGTGTTCTTGAAAAAAAACACTAATTTGTTTTAAGTGATTTGGAGTTTAAAATATTAAATGTAAAATGCTCTAAAAAGTTTGTCTCACATAAACAACTTATTTGCATATGCCTTGTGAGAGTATACGGGTGTCGCAGAATGCTTGGTACCCTCTATATGAGCCAAAGTGGAAAGCCATTGGAAAGGTCAAGTTCAACAGAGGAAAAGAATAACATAAACACCACTTCTGCATTTTTTTTTTACCCATTTCTGGCTTTGGCGTAGAAATACTGAGATAAAAAACTCACCAAATACTCAACGTGTGCACATAGTCTGAAGTTAAAATTTTGCCCAAAGTGGCTCATCTATAAGAAGTTTTGTGATATTTCTTTGTGATCAGAACATTCACCACAAAACATCATGTCATTGGATGAAAGATTCAATTCATTAAATATCACAACTATAGAAATAATGATAATGTGCTGAAAAAAAAATACACAAGGCCAATAATATTCCACTAATGTGCTAGATTATTGCTCATCAGAAGTTATTGTTTTGTGACAATGCACACTTTGATTATCAACATAAATGTTACCAGGCTCAAATATCTTTTTATCTGCAGCCAACTAAAAGACATTTCCATATTTGTGGAAATTTCAGCTCATGAGTTTAAAGGAGACCTAAGTGAAGTATATGGGCTTTTAGTATATAACAGCAGAATGCGCTGGAAGGAGTATCTTAATCAGATAAGATATGGCTCTATGCTGTCATAGTTTGTTTAACATATAGCCTGATCGCTGCTTGTTGTCCACCAAGAAATTTTGATAGGTCGCTTGGAGAACCAGTAGAAGGCTGATTCTCTTTTTCTACATCATATCTGCATCAAATGTCTATCAGACATGAATACATCTGAAGATACAAGCACCAGGACAGGGGCAGAGGATCGCTCATCAGTTCCTTGATAGGAGATATAGTAGTCAGGTCATCATGCTGCTACCCTCATCATAATGCTGCCATCACTACTGGCTGAAGTCATGAGGGATTGTAAGTGTCGTGGGCGGAGGAGGGGACGCTGTGCTCTCCCACTGCTCAGGTCCGGCTGCTGCTGCCGCTGCTCGGTGGTGGCTCAAGCGGTGGGCCGGATCCCGGGGACTCGAGCGGCGCTCCTCGCCCGTGAGTGAAAAGGGGATGGGGATTTTGATTGTGGGGATTTGATTATTGTCCGTGACGCCACCCACGGTTGTGGTGATATTGGTGACACCACCGCTGCTCTAGACGGGGATCCCGGGAGCGGTGACAGGGAGCAGCCTTGTTGTTAGTTCTCCCCTCCGTGGGTAGAAGGTTGGTTGTCCCGGGGGTAGGGATGGATGACAGGCGGGTTACAGGGCCTGGTGAGGTGCAGGGTCGCGGGGGCAGCGCTGTGCCGCACGGCACGGTGGTACTCACTCAGCCAATGATGAGGACACAGTTCTCGGTAAAACACACGACTGGATAGACGGGTCCCACAGACGGCTGCGGTGTTGTTTCTCCCGGCAGGTTGATGGTGACTGCCTTTCCCTGCACCTATGTACGGTAGATGGTTCCAAAACCACCCCCTCTCCCCACAGTGCCGGGTGTACTGCACCAAGTCGCCCGGCATCAGGTTACGGCCTGGGTGCTCCTCCGGCAGGTGGGCATTAACATCCCGCCGGGCTATGAAGACTTCGGCCTCCAGGCCCGGTTCATATATGAAGCCATAGCCCCGGCGGACATCAAACCGCCTCACCTGCCCTTCATACAGGGGGCCCCGGACATGGAAGGTCGCTTGGCGGAGGCTCTCCTTCTCCCGGATCGTACGGGCTACCATCTCCGCCTTCTTCCTTTCCCTTTCCGCAATCTCCGGGCCCAGCGGTGTCGGCTCCCTGTCCCAATACGGTGCTGCTGTGAGCTCCGGCGCACGGGTCGGGCCCCGCGAGACCTTCTGGACACTGCCCACCACTGGCAATCTGGGTGGAAGGTCCCGCGGTAACTTGGCCTGGGGTGCTGCTTTGCAGCGGCAACCCGGCGCAACCTCAGCCGAGGTGTGGGGGATGGGCACAGGGGCTTTCTTCCGTTGGGCCTTCTGCACGGAGCGGCCTGTCGGCTCCGGCTCGGGGGAAGTCTCTGTAAATGCCTCCGGCTCGGGCTTCTGGACTTTCCAGGGCAGCACTTCCGGTCGGTCACGGGCTCCGGCTACAGGTCGATCTGCCTGGGCGGACATGCAGGGTACCGCCACCGGTTGCGGGGGTAGCGGGCTTAGTGGCGGGGTCACAGCAGCCGATACGGGTAGCGAGGGAGGTAGCAGGGCGAGAGGGTTCAGACCGGGTCCCGCAGCCACGATGACCGACCCACTAGGGGTACCGGGGCGTGGGTCACTCACCCTCCCTTCCGAAGCTCCCTCTTCTTCGCGTCTCCATACGGTCGCTATAACCTCCGCCATGTCGGCCTCCCACTCCTCCAAGAGGAGCTGCATCTTGACCTGCAGCTGTTGTTGGAGCTGCGCAGTCCGGATCTCCACCCACGCCGCGGTTCCAGGCGCGGGGGCTACGGTGCTACGGGACGGCATATACATCTTGCTGGCGGCCTCTCCCAGGAACAAGATGGCCGTAGGGTCCTGGCATCCCTGCTTTTATAGCCGCGCGCTACATGCGGCCAGATGCCATCAGTCCCCCTTAGTCTCTTTCTGGCTCCTCCTCTACAGGGGCGGGGTTTTGGCCTTCGCGCCTCCACTACTCGAGGAGACGCTCGAACGGGAATTCTTCGCGCCCAAGATGGCGGCTTCACAAATTTTTCTGCTGGACCCCTCCGGCGGTCACACAAGGCGCACTTCCACCAGTTGGTAGAACGGTAGGATCCTGTTCATGACGCCAAGTTGTCGCGGGCGGAGGAGGGGACGCTGCGCTCTCCCACTGCTCGGGTCCGGCTGCTGCTGCCGCTGCTCGGTGGTGGCTCGAGCGGTGGGCCGGATCCCGGGGACTCGAGCGGCGCTCCTCGCCCGTGAGTGAAAAGGGGATGGGGATTTTGATTGTGGGGATTTGATTATTGTCCGTGACGCCACCCACGGTTGTGGTGATATTGGTGACACCACCGCTGCTCTAGACGGGGATCCCGGGAGCGGTGACAGGGAGCAGCCTTGTTGTTAGTTCTCCCCTCCGTGGGTAGGGGGGTTGGTTGTCCCGGGGCCCGGTGATGGGGGTAGGGATGGATGACAGGCGGGTTACAGGGCCTGGTGAGGTGCAGGGTCGCGGGGGCAGCGCTGTGCCGCACGGCACGGTGGTACTCACTCAGCCAATGATGAGGACACAGTTCTCGGTAAAACACACGGCTGGATAGACGGGTCCCACAGACGGCTGCGGTGTTGTTTCTCCCGGCAGGTTGATGGTGACTGCCTTTCCCTGAACCTATGTACGGTAGATGGTTTCAATGGGTTCCCACCGGTAACCCGCTCCCCAGCTTGGATATGGGCTGGAGGAGCCCCTTTTGCCCGCAGGCTCTGGCCCTGGGAAACGGTTGCCTTGGCGGTGGCGGTGTCTCCCTCTCTTGGTTGGACTGTTGCCTTCTGTCGGGACTTGGCTGCTGGGAAACCCAGGAGGTTCCCTTCACTAACGAATTCGGCAAATTCACAGCGACTCCTAGCCTTGCCGGGGTCCGTAAGCCCCTGCCAGATGGTGCTGGCTTCTCTTTGCGTACCGGTCCGGTACCGCCGGGCCACCGCCCGTCCACGGTCATTGCGGTAAGCTCTGATAGGCCACTCCTGCAGACGGTCACCACCGTCTGCCAACCTTGCTGCTCCGTCCGGGCCACACACCCGGACCAACTTTAGTCTGCTCAGCTGCCACTTTCCTTCCTTCCACTTTCACTTCCCTACCTAGACTGTCTACTTTTCCCACCTCCAGGACTGTGAACTCCTCGGTGGGCGGGGCCAACCACCTGGCCCACCCCCTGGTGTGAACATCAGCTCCTGGAGGAAGGTAACAAGGGTTTTGTGTCTGACTTCGGTGTGCCTGACTGGGAGTGTGGGGTGTGTGGGTGTTGTGCTGTGTGGCCCCTGGCTTGTCCAGGGCGCCACATAAGTATTCTATGGAGCCAAAGATTGTAGGAACTTTTATTTTTAGATGGGGAGATATTAGGGTGAGGGCACAGTTTGGTGGGGCGGTGTGTAGAAGGATGAAAAGTGTGAGGAGGTGTGCAGTATAGAGAGGTAACGGCATGTTAGAACAGTAGCAAGAGCTGGCCACTTGGGGGGACAGTGTGGAGTATGGCAGGATAGTAGAAACAGCAGAAACTGAGTAGAAGCTCTTCAAATCCTCCTCGAAACCTGAAAACTTTAAGTTTTGAGGAATTTTTGAGGAGGATTTTGAAAGTTTCTGCTCAATTTGTTTTTCAAAAACTCAGTGTGTAAATAGGCTTACTTACAAAGTGAGATACTACCTACTCCCAAGTTTTTCAGGTTTGCCCTAAGTCCTCATTGAAATACTCTGCATCCACATACCATTAGAGTTAAGCGGGGTTCACACAGTACGATCTATCGTGCGATTGCACGAGCGATCGTACCCGCCCCCGTCATTTGTGCATCATGGGCAAATCGCTGCAGTTGTCGCACAAAGTCATTAAACCGCCGCCACACGTATTCACCTGATCAGCGACCTCGCTGTGGGCGGCGAACATCCTCTTCCTGAAGGGGGAGGGACGTTCGGCGTCACAGCGACATCACACAGCCTCCGGCCAATAGAAGCGGAGGGGCGGAGATGAGTGGGACGTAAACATCCCCCCCACCTCCTTCCTTCCGCATAGCGGGCGGGTGCCGCGGGACACAGGTAAGCTGTGTTCATCATTCCCGTGGTGTCACACGGAGCGACGTGTGCTGCCACGGGAACAATGAACAACCTGCGCTATTAAGAATAAACGATTTTTTATAAAAAGCGACGAGTACACGATCGACGATTTTTTACCGATTTGCGATCACACATAGGTGTCACACGAGATGACGTCGTGAACGATGCCGGATGTGCGTCACGAAACCGTGACCCCGACGATGCATCGCACGATAGATTGTCTCGTGTGACGCCCGCATTAGGATTGGTGGATGTCTTTTTTTTTGCCCTTAGGATTGGTTAAGTATGCCAGTGTAGACCTTGAACCAAAAAGGTTGCACACCTCTAGAACAAAATGTACGACCTCTCAAGTTTGTATGTGTATATTTCATTCTCCCACGATGTCTGAATGGTGATAATGCGTCAACACTTATAAAGTCTTTAGTGTACTTTAAAGTGTGTATCTCACTTGTATGTTGAGATATGACCACTTGAAGTTAAAAGAGTACACCATTAAGGGCTCAATACACAATAAAGGCTTATCTTTATCAAGTTATCAGCTGTCTTCAGGTGTTAGGGTACCTTCACACTTTAGCGATGCAGCAGCGATCCGACCAGCGATCTGACCTGGTCAGGATCGCTGCTGCATTGCTACATGGTCGCAGGTGAGCTGTCAAACAGGCAGATCTCACCAGCGACCAGTGACCAGCCCCCAGCCAGCAGCGACGTGCAAGCGACGCTGCGCTTGCACGGAGACGGCGTCTGGAAGCTGCGGACACTGGTAACTAAGGTAAACATCGGGTATGGTTACCCGATATTTACCTTAGTTACCAGCTCACACCGCTTAACTTAGCGTGTGCAGGGAGCAGGAGCCGGCACTGGCAGCGTGAGAGCTGCGGAGGCTGGTAACGAAGGTAAATATCGGGTAACCACCTTGGTTACCCGATGTTTACCTTGGTTACAGCTTACCGCAGGCTGTCAGACGCCGGCTCCTGCTCCCTGCACATTCAGGATTGTTGCTCTCTTGCTGTCACACACAGCGATGTGTGCTTATCAGCGGGAGAGCAACAATAAAAAAACGAACCAGGGCTGTGTGTAACGAGCAGCGATCTCACAGCAGGGGCCAGATCGCTGCTCAGTGTCACACACAGCGAGATCGCTAATGAGGTCACAAAAAACGTGACTCAGCAGCAATCTCAGTAGCGATCTCGCTGTGTGTGAAGTACCCCTTACTAACCGATCCATAGTATGTGCATGCTGGACTTCACCTAGTTCTGCTTTGGTTGGGCTCTGCTGTTCCATAGTGAATATACACTGACTGAGGATTGTGTAAGGTTGCTCCTACTTCTACCTCAAGTGGAACCCGCCCCCCAGGTGGTTTTACTAGTGACGGGGAAAGTCCCAAGATCGTGTTGGCCAACCCCCTGCCTACCCTAGCACAGCTCCCCAGTGAGAAGGCTCCTAAGCTGTATGTAAAGTGTGAATGTGGAACAACGATGATTAACCCCCTCCAAACCTGTGGTGACTACCGCACCTTAAATGAGATGCAGTATTCTGTGGCGACTGGAGCCGCAGCGGCACCACATGTATGTGGCGCCCCTGAATACATCAGGGTGCCACAGGGAACTGCATCCTTACCCAGGGTGCAGGTCCCACTCCCCATGGTTCCAGGTATACAAGCAGCCGATGTCACTCCCATCTGCACCACAAAACCCAATCACCTCAAAGCAGTCACTGCCAGACACACCAGCGGGGTGAACAAACTGGAAATGGGCCGGCCACTGGGGAACTGAGCAGACTGTGAGTGGGAGACAGAGGGAAGTGAAGTAGGCTCCAAAGAGAGAGGAGCTGGGAGAGTGAGCTCCTGGGGAGCTAGGGACACTGGTTGAGTTGCAAGCGGTGATCCGGGTCCAGAGGAGTCGGGGACCAGTAGCAGGGACATTGGACGAGGGTAGACGGACATAGTCTTGGAGGACTGTCGGCACCAGAAAACCCAAAAGAACTGACCGGTACTGAGCACGACTGGGTACAGGACCCTAGGTCAGGAACCGATTTAACATCCTGACAATTCACCTTTAAGGTAGAGGACCTCCAAGGACTTCCCTACGAGCTCAGAGGTTGAGGGCATCAGCACAACGAGGGGAACAGGGGTGTATCCAGTAACCCACTAAAGTCCCGCGTGCCAGCCCTCAAGAACACAGCTACACTACAAATAGTGAGCAGGGCCCCCAACAGCTTCAAGCCACGGGGACCACTAACGGACCACATATTGTGCATGGATGCAGGCTCTGGATCACTAAGTGACATCGGTGGGACTGGGTACATGGACGGACTCCTGGCAGCGGCAGCTGTACACAGAGACTTTGGTTTACCTGCAGTGTGTGTGTCTACTTTCTAAACCTCATCCAGCACAACTACCCTCAGTGAGTACTCTGGTCCCCTGTACCCTGTCAACCCAAAGCACCAACACCCTGAGTTCGGTGCCTTCCCTACCTGTGGAGGGACTGACACCTTGCTGCTCAACACCATCTGCCCCGGTACTCCTTCCAGCAGCGGTGGTACTCCCATTACCATAACCCGCAGGTGGCGTCACAAACTAATCCCCTGTAAATACCTCCTTTCACGGATCAAAGTGTCTGCCAAGCCGGGTCCGGGCCCCTCGAGCAACCACGATCCCGGATCCGAGCAGCCCGACCAACACCGGGGCGGTACATGTACATTTCATTTGAGGTACAATAACAACTCAGCTTTATATTGATTTGGTCATGGAATCAGTAGTACGACCATTTCGCCAAAGCATTCTGGTAGCTGACTTTCAACAAGGCCAGGCTGCATGTTGCTCATGCTACATTGAGGAATTGATGTTGCCTAAACAAATTATCATAGCTTGTAGCAGCTCTGAACTTGTCTCCCATCGAGCACATCTGAGATGTCATTTATTGGCTGCCAGCAGTGGATCTTTATGGTTTGTGTGCCCAAGTTCATTCAGTATGGTAGAACATTCCTCAAACAACCATTAATATCCTCATTGATAGCAGTCAAGGTGTGCTAGTGCATGTATTTCTGTGTGTGGGGTTCCTACTCGATACTGCATAAATCAAGATGTTTTGAGAACATTGTTTCCATATTTCCAGCATTTGCATATCATTAAAATGTCTATCAAACCTGTGATTTTCATAGTTACATAACTTTTCCTTCTTGGTTCTGCAGTTTCAGTCTTGAAGAGTGTATTGCTTGGACACAGTGGGTAACAGAAGCTTTGTCCCTTTCCCTTTACATCTTCAATTTCTACAGATGAGCTGTCCATGTCTATATATTAATGAGGTTCTCTGGATATGGAAAGAAAAACAAAGTGAATGAGAGGGAAAAGTGTGTGCGTGTGTATGTGTGTGAGGAGGGGAGGACATACAATAGGGGCGGGTAGGTGGGATTATCTGTACAAAATAAAGCATGAAAACATCCAGTCTGGAAGTGGAATCCATTGCCATTCGTGGATGATTCAGAGGAGTCACTGCAGTAGATGAGATTAGAATAGTTCCTAAGACTGGTAGACCTCCAAAGACCCCATAGCCCTTCTTAATCTGTAATACACACGTGTATTTTACAGGGGCCTAATCACAAGGTGTGCAAGGGTTGCAATCGCACCCGAGCCCTGGAGCCTAGTTGGCTCCAAAAGTCTTATTGGCTTATAGAAGAAGACTAATAGTATTCAATATTTGCAATAATTGGGGGTCCATGAGCTTCAAGTTGCACCACTGGTATTAGATCTAATTACAAACAGGTGAATTGAGCTTTTATTATTATCTTTTATATCTTTGATTTCTAAAGATGCCCAGCAGTTTATTCGAGCGTGATGTTTTATTGGACAGGTAGGTGGGGGAGGGCAAGAGTTCAATGTCTTTTAATTTACTTTACTTTATTAGATTGGGGTGTTTAGTTTATAGAAATGGATGTGCATTTGCCAAGCCTTGGAAACTTGCCTAAAACTAGCCTAATGTGTCAAAAGTCACTCACAGTCTCTCTGACTCTGACACCCTCCATCCTGCAATAAAATTCCTGGATTGTTCAATGGCTTATTTTTTTAAAAAAAATAAATAAAAAAACATACAAATATGTCACCTTTCCATGTTTCTTTCACCAACTTGTAAAAAGACTAAGCACATATCATTAAATAGTATTGACACCTTTCTTTGGCATGGGTAAAAATGATTTTTGCAAATGTTAGTGGTTGCCTTTAGTTAATGAAATTGCTCAAAGTTTCTATCTACAATCTTCATTCCTTCAGTCATTTTCAGTTTGCAGTCTGTTCCACATTTACAAATTCTATTTTGTGGGAGTATATTTATAACTGCAGCGCACCAGTCACCAAAATTTTGCTATATAACCTAAAGCTAGTGCTATACTGGCACTATCAGGCTGAGTCTATACATATCTTTAGTTGTCAGGTCGGATGTATAGTTTCTGAAATATAGGCAAGTAAAGTTTGTAAAATGAGCAGCTTTTTGATTGGCAGCAGTTGCCGTTCAGCTAATAGCTGTCCCTTCCCCTTCCTCCCCTCCCCCTATCTATTATTTATGCAATTCTGTTATAGAAGCATTTTACTAAGTGACTAGGACCTTTGCTGATGTCATACCCATGTGACCATAAGGTGCGGGGCCTCATCCAACATAGCTGATACCAGAAAGCAACATTATTTTTCTGTTGGCGGAGGCTCCACCCCTTCTGGTCACATGGGTATGACGTCAGCAAAGGTCCTTCTAGTCACTTAGTAAAATGCTTCTATAATAGAATTAGCATAAATAATAGATATGAGGAGGAACAACAGGCAGGGGGGGCAGGAATCACTATGGACACCCACCCAAGCTATTAGCTTATCAGCAGCTGCTGCCAATCAAAAAGTTGCTCATTTTACAAGCTTTACTTGCTTATGTTTCAGAAACTACACATCCTAGCTGATAACTAAAGATATGTAGAGAATCAGCATGACAGTGGCACTACAGCACTGACTTTAGGTTATATTGGAAAATCCTGGCGATTGGTTCCCTTTAAAGTACACCAGAAACAGATATAAAATGGTCACAAATCATTGTGCAAGTAATTTGTATGCTATCATTTGGATTTTTTTTACATCTTTTGCCACTGCTAATGCCATATTTCAAATAAGTAGGTACAACTTAGCGGAAAGGGTCTGAGGCCACATATGGCCTGACAAATTCACAATAGTTGATATCATAAAGTGGCATAGACTATACTGTAATTCAAATCTATGTCTTGGCAGGCATATATTTGTATTTCTTTTGCAGAGACTGCATGTAATGAGCTTAATTTATTAAGAGGCATACACTTTGAATGGTGTAAAGAACGTCAATCTTAATAAATATATTTATCAGTGTCCAGAGTGTTGTTTCCTTTGCTTTCATGTATCAGCGAAGCTACAATAATGTAATTATTATTTCTCCATATGATTTACTCTAGCCTGTGTTCTCTGCTTTCCCTAAAACATTAGATATTTTCTCCCTCTCCAAGCTGTAGAGATCTGTGTTTTACACGCTGCGACATCGATAACGATATATCGTCGGGGTCACTGTGTTTGTGACGCACATCCGGCGTCGTTAGCGACATCGCAGCGTGTGACAGCTAGGAGCGATGATCAACGATCGCAAAAACGGCAAAAATCGTTGATCGTTGTGTGGCGCCCTGGACAAGCCAGGGGCCACAGAGAACAACACCACAACACCCCACACTCTCAGCAGGCACATCAAAGTCAGACACAAAACCCTTGTTGCCTTCCTCCAGGGGCTGATGTCCACACCAGGGGGTGGGCCAGGCGGTTGGTCCCGCCCACTGAGGAGGTCACAGTCCTGGAGGCGGGAAAACAGACAGATCAGTTTTGACAGTGACAGTGGAAGGAGGAAAGTGTAGTAGTGGAGCAACTGACTGACAACGTCCGGGTGTGTGGCCCGGGCGGACAGCAAGGTTGGCAGACGGTGGTGACCGTCTGCAGGAGTGGCCGATTGGAGTCTACCGTAAGGACCGTGGACGGGCGGTGGCCCGGCGGTACCGGACCAGTACACGAAGAGAAGCCAGCACCATCTGGCAGGGGCTTTTCGGACTCCGGCAAGGCTAGGAGTCGCCGTGAATTTGCCGAATCCGTTAGTGAAGGGGACCTCCTGGGTTTTCAAACAGTCAAGTCCCGATAGAAGGCAACAGTCCAACCAACAGAGGGAGACACCGCCACCGCCAAGGCAACTGTTTCTCAGGGCCAGCGCCTGCGGGCAAAAGGGGCTCCTCCGGCCCATATCCAAGCCGGGGAGCGGGTTACCGGTGGGAACCCATTGGAACCGTATAAGCAACGTAGGTGCAGGGAAAGGCAGTTACCACCAACCTGCCGGGAGCAACAACACCGCAGCCGTCTGCGGGACCCGTCCATCCAGCCGAGTGTTTTACCGAGAACTGTGTCTTCATCATTGGGCTGAGTGAGTACACCCGTGCTGTGCGGCACAGCGCTGCCCCTGCGACCCTGCACCTCACCAGGCCCCGCAACCCGCCTGCCATTCATCCCTACCCCATCACCGGGCCCTGGGACAACCAACCCCCTACCCACGGAGGGGAGAAATAACAACTAAGCTGCTCCCTGTCACCGCTCCCGGGATCCCCGTCCAGAGCAGCGGTGGTGTCACCAAAATCACCACAACCGTGGGTGGCATCACGGACAATATCCCTAAACCAAACCACCCCCTTTTCACTCACGGGCGAGGAGCGCCGCTCAAGTCCCCGGGATCCGGCCCATCGCTCGAGCCACCAGCAGCGGCAGCCGGACCCGAGCAGTGGGAGAGCGCAGCGTCCCCTCCTCCGCCCGCGACAACTTGCCATCACGAACAGGATCTTACCGCTCTGCTATTTGGTAGAGGTGCGCCTTGTTACCGCCGGAGGTGTCCGGCTGGAAAATTTGAAAAGCCACCATCTTGGGCGCAAAGAGTTCCCGCTCGAGCGTCTCCTCGAGTAGTGGAGGCGCGAAGGCCTAAACCCCGCACCAATAGAGGAGGAGCCGGAAAGAGACTAAGGGGGACGAAATGGCGGCTGGTCGCATGTGAGCGCGGCTATAGAAGCAGGGACGCCAGGACCCTGCGGCCATCTTGTTCCTGGGAGAGGCCGCCAGCGAGATGTACATGCCATCCTGAAGCACCGTAGCCCCCGCGCCTGGCACCGCGGTGTGGGTGGAGATCCGGACCGCGCAGCTCCAACAACGGCTGCAGGTCAAAATGCAGCTCCTCTTGGAGGAGTGGGAGACCGACATGGCGGAGGTCATAGCGGCCGTGCGGAGACGCGAGGAGGAAGTTGCGGAAGGGAGGGTGAGTGACCCACGCCCTGATACCCCTAGTGGGTCGGTCATCGCGGCTGCGGGACCCGGTCTAAACCCTCTCGCCCTGCTGCCTCCCTCGCCACCCGTCCTGGCTGCCGTGACCCCGCCACTAGGCCCGCTACCCCCGCAACCGTTAGCGATACCCAGCATGTCCGCCCAGGTGGACCGACCTGTAGCCGGAGCCCGTAGCCGACCGGAGGTGCTATCCTGGAAAGCCCCGAAACCTGAACCGGAGGCACCCCCCGAGAGATTCCCCGAGCTGGAGCCGACAGACCGCTCCGTGCCAAAGGCCCAGCGAAAGAAAGCCCCTGTGCCCATCCCCCACACTTCGGCTGAGGTTGCGCCGGGTTGCCGCTGCAAGGCGGTGTCCAAGGCCAAGTCACCACGGGACCTTCCGCCCAGATCACCAGCAGTGGGCAGTGTCCAAAAGGTCTCGCGGGGCCCGACCCGTGCGCCGGAGCTCGCAGCAGCACCGTATTGGGATAGGGAGCCGGTACCGTTGGGCCCAGAAATCGAGGAGAGGGAAAGGAAGAAGGCGGAGTTGGTGGCCCGTGCAATCCGGGAGAAAGAGAACCTCCGTCAGGCAACCTTCCGTGTCCGGGGCCCGCTGTATGAGGGGCAGGTGAGGCGGTTTGATGTCCGCCGGGGCTATGGTTTCATCTATGAACCGGGCCTGGAGGCCGAAATCTTTATAGCTCGGCGGGATGTTAATGCCCACCTGCCTGAAGAGCACCCAGGCCGTAACCTGATGCCAGGAGACCTGGTGCAGTACACCCGGCACTGCGGGGAGAGGGGGTGGTTTGCGTTGGATGCCAAGCTGAGGGGCAGCAATGAGGCCCGAGTGTGTACCGCGCCCCCTCCCCCAGCCGATGCAGAGGACTCAGAGTAAGGGCAGCGGAATGCCGTTGTCACCGTCCCCGTTGGGACCACCAGAGAAGAGATTTTATGTGTGTGTTAAAGTTGAAGAGTTTGGAAGTTTTGAAAATGATAAGTGAATGAAACCGTGAAAGAATTACCTGATTGGCAACTCTGATTGAAACCAGTCGTAGCCGGCAACTGGTCCCCGTTGGGACCCCCTTCACCATTTTTACATAGAAACTACTCTGAACATGCCTGAGAACTTGCAAGGCAACCACAAACTTGTGGCCTGTAAATAAAAATGTTTTGTTACAGCTTCCACCGTTACCGCCTCCGGAGAGGCAGATTGGAGGAAGGGCCCGCAGTGGAGCAGGCTGGGGCCCAGCCACCACCGGAACCGGTGACAATCCTCTGGGGGTTTCAGAGGGTCCCCATGGACGTGGGTCCCCTGAAAAGGACAGAACCCGGTCGGGCAACTTGTGCTGGACTGGGGTCAAGGGGTGCTGCCCATTTGCTTAGGGGCAGCATCAGGGCCAGGTTGCTTGGGTGGGAGAGAGCGGAAGACGTAACCGTTTACGCAACGTTTAAGTAAGAGTACCTCCCGCTGTGGGAAGAAGTTATTATAATTGTATGTGTGTTACCGTTTTTTATATTTTTCAGTTGGTAAAAATAAAACCGGTGATGGACGAGCAGCCCGCGGACGGTCTGCATTTAACTAAGGGGGAATGTGGCGCCCTGGACAACCCAAGGGCCACAGAGAACAACACCACACACCCCACACTCCCAGCAGGCACATCAAAGTCAGACACAAAACCCTTGTTGCCTTCCTCCAGGGGCTGATGTCCACACCAGGGGGTGGGCCAGGCGGTTGGTCCCGCCCACCAAGGAGTTCACAGTCCTGGAGGCGGGAAAACAGACAGATCAGTTTTGACAGTGACAGTGGAAGGAGGAAAGTGTAGTAGTGGAGCAACTGACTGACAACGTCCGGGTGTGTGGCCCGGGCGGACAGCAAGGTTGGCAGACGGTGGTGACCGTCTGCAGGAGTGGCCGATTGGAGTCTACCGTAAGGACCGTGGATGGGCGGTGGCCCGGCGGTACCGGACCGGTACACGAAGAGAAACCAGCACCATCTGGCAGGGGCTTTTTGGACCCCGGCAAGGCTAGGAGTCGCCGTGAATTTGCCGAATCCATTAGTGAAGGGGACCTCCTGGGTTTCCAAACAGTCAAGTCCCGATAGAAGGCAACAGTCCAACCAACAGAGGGAGACACCGCCACCGCCAAGGCAACCGTTTCTCAGGGCCAGCGCCTGCGGGCAAAAGGGGCTCCTCCGGCCCATATCCAAGCCAGGGAGCGGGTTACCGGTGGGAACCCATTGGAACCGTATAAGCAACGTAGGTGCAGGGAAAGGCAGTTACCACCAACCTGCCGGGAGCAACAACACCGCAGTCGTCTGTGGGACCCGTCCATCCAGCCGAGTGTTTTACCGAGAACTGTGTCTTCATCATTGGGCTGAGTGAGTACACCCGTGCCGTGCGGCACAGCGCTGCCCCTGCGACCCTGCACCTCACCAGGCCCTGCAACCCACCTGCCATTCATCCCTACCCCATCACTGGGCCCCGGGACAACCAACCCCCTACCCACGGAGGGGAGAAATAACAACTAAGCTGCTCCCTGTCACCGCTCCCGGGATCCCCATCCAGAGCAGCGGTGGTGTCACCAAAATCACCACAACCGTGGGTGGCGTCACGGACAATATCCCTAAACCAAACCACCCCCTTTTCACTCACGGACGAGGAGCGCCGCTTGAGTCCCCGGGATCCGGCCCATCGCTCGAGCCACCGAGCAGCAGCAGCGGCAGCCGGACCCGAGCAGTGGGAGAGCGCAGCGTCCCCTCCTCCGCCCGCGACAGTTGACACGTCACTCCAAATCATAATGTCGCTGGTGTCTCATTGCGCAGGTTGTTCGTCGTTCCTGCGGCACCACACATCTGTGTGTGACATTGCAGAAACGACGAACATCATCCTACCTGCGTCCATTGGAAAGGAGGAAGGAAGGAGGTGGGCGGCATGTTCCGGCTGCTCATCTCCTCCCCTCCTCTTCTATTGGGCGGCCGTTTTGTGACGCCGCTGTGACATCGCTGTGACGCCAAACGCACCTCCCCCTTGAAGGAGGGATTGTTCCGCAGCAACAGCGACGTCGCTGAACAGGCATGTGCGTGTGACGCTGCCGTAGCGATATTGTTCGCTACGGCAGCGATCACCACATGTGGCACGAATGACGGGGGCGGGTGCTATCGCTCGCGACATCGCTAGCAATCGCAATCGATGTCGCAGTGTGTAATGCACCCTTAACACTGAGAGAAATGAAGCAGGAGCAGTGAGGAATCGGAACAAGGAGCAGGTGCTCTGATGGATTTGTATCTGTTTTACATATGTGCTCAGCCTCAGCTTGTTATAGGACTTAGGCTTTGTGCCCACATTGCTTTTTGTGTGCGTTTTTTCTGCACACAAAAAAGCAAGGAAAAAAGCAGCTGAAAAAACGTGCATTTTTATTGCGTTTGCATGCTTGTCACTTGCGTTTTTTCCTACTTATTTGGTATTTTGTTTTTTACTTATGTTGATCGCGGGGGCTCAGGTGCTGCACCCCCGCAATCGCCTCTGGGTCTCCAGCTGATCTTACAGTCGGCACCTGGCTCTCACTGCCCGGAGTGGTGCCCGAGCCGCTCCTGGCAATTTAATGCCCTGAATGCTGTGATCAGTGCGATCGCAGCATTCAGAAGGCAGGAAGAGGAATCACTTACCTCTTCCTGGCGATTGGGTCCCTGTAATGAGATCACAGGGACCTGATCGCTGCCATGGTAACCCTGGGTCATCACCATGATGACCCTGGGTTACTGAGCTACGAAGAACCTCACACACCATGCTGTGTGCATGGTGTATGAGCAAAGTGCTGCACTATAATCCACTGTAGTGATAAAGCATTGCAAGGAATTATAGAAACGCAGAAAAAAAAAATTGCAGAAACAATTGACATGCTGCTTCTTTTTTCAGCAACAAAATCTGCAAGGAAAAAAGAAGCAGCCTGTGCACAGCAAGTCATGATTGTCATAGACTTTGCTGGGATGCTTTTTCCTTGATTTTATTGATTAAAATAACAAGGAAAAACGTATGAAAAAAACACAAAAAAAGCCAAGTGTGCACATAGGCTAAAAAACACTCTATAGCAAAATGGTAGAAAATTTTTCAGAAAGACTATTCAGAAACATAATCAACTTACATTTATGTAGCAAATTAACTATAAATAAAGTGGTTTGTGATTAAGCACATAGCCATTAAACTCATAGCAAGGTGGTCCCGTGAATAGAGCTGCTGTTATGCATCTTTATGCCCATTGGTTCAAATCTAGCATGAGTATGAAGATTATACAGTCATGGCCGAAAGTGTTTGCACCCTTGAAATTGTTCCAGAAAATAAAGTATTTCTCCAAGAAAATTATTGCAATTACACATGTTTTTTCCTTTGTGTGTATTTGAACAACAAAAAAACAGAGATAAATGGCAAATTGGACATAATTTCATGCAAATCCCCAAAAATGGGCAGGACAAAATTGGCACCCTCAACTTAATATTTGGTTGCAAAAAAACCTTTTTACACCTCTCAACTGGAATTTTGGACCACTCAACATTTGCAATCTGCTCCAAGTCTCTGATATTTGAAGGCACCTTCTCCCAACAGCAATTTTAAAATCTCATGGGACTCATTGCTGCCACTTCAGAACTCTCCAGCACTTTGTTTCCATCCATTTCAGGGCACAACATTGCAACCCAAAATCCTTTGACAATACCAAAACACCTTTGAACCTTCACCATATTTGACTGTAGGTACTGTGTTCTTTTCTTTGTAAGACTCATTTTGTTTCTGGTAAACAATAGAATGATGTGCTTTACCAAAAAGCTCTATCTTGGTCTCATCTGTCCACATTACACTTTCCCAGAAGGATTTTGGCTTACTCACGTAAATTTGGCAAACTGCATTCTAGCTAATTTATGTCTCTGTGTGAGGAGTGGTGTCCTCCTATGTCTCCTGCCATAATGTTTCATTCAATTCAAATATCGACAAATAGTTCTCACTGATACTGATGCACCCTGAGCCTGTAGGACAGCTTGAATTTCTTTGGAACTTGATTAGGGCTGCATATCCACCATCCGGACCATCCTTCATTTCAACCTTTCATCAATTTTCTCTACCGTCCACGTCCGGGGAGATTAGCTACAAAGCCATTTTTTGTAAACCTCTTGATTATGTTGCGCACCGTGGATAAAGGAACATCAAGATCTCTGAAGATGGACTTATAACCTTGAGGTTATTCAAATTTTTCAATAATTTTAGTTAACAAGTCGTCAGAGAGTTCTCGTCTTCTCTTTCTGTTAGACATGCTCAATGTAGCACACAAAGACACACAATGCAACGACTTAGTCAACTTCTCCACTTTTTATCTGGATTCGGGTGTGATTTTCATATTGCCCACACCAGTTACTTGCCACAGGTGAGTTTGAATGATTTTTCTTTGTGTTGTTCCAATACTCATAAAGGAAATAAACCATGTGTATAACAAAACGTATAATAGCAATAATTTTCTGGGAGAAATACTTCACTTTCTGGAATAATTTCAAATCTGCCAAAATTTTCGGCCATGACTATATATGTTGCTTGCATAAGGGTTCTCCCTGTATGCATTGGTTTGATGTTACACTTCACAAGCATACAAATAGCTACAATGACCATATAATTTGTATAAATAGAGACAATAAAATTATAGGTAGATGGTAAGCTCCCCTGGAAAAGAGGCTGATGAAAGAAAATGCACACCTTATACACAGTTTATGAAAAGCAATAGAAACAAAACACAATTCCACTAACCATATAGGAAGCCATGCGCCATACCGGATATATTAAACAAAGGTAGGCAATCCTTAACTAAAATAAAATTTTAGCATGGATTTTTTTCATTCGTTTAAAGTAGTGAATTGTATCTATTTTACATATAAAAAGTATTAAAAGTATAAAAAAAAGTCTTAGAAAAAGAAGATACAAAAATCACTAAAATAGTGTGAAAAAGTAAAATAATAGGCATTAAATCTACTCAAGTGTAAAAGTTTTATGTCAAAGATCTAACCTCTGGTATTAAAGAGTAAATACAAGAGCGGACATACCATTGGTGCAACCTGTGTAGATGCACATGGTACCATGAGGTAAGGAGGCCACTACTACCTCCAAAGTAGGTGGAATTCTGCATTATGATAAGATACTGGACTGCAAAGGGCTCATAATTGCTCTTGCACAGGGGTCCTCTTCTGTCTGTGTGTAAATATATGCCTTTTTGTAGCTGGTGGGACTTTAGTTAGGTTCACTGGTTTAACTTCACCCTTAAGACGGCTTTACACGGAGCGACATCGCTAGCAATATCGCTAGCGATGGTACCCGCCCCTGTCGTTTGTGCGTCATGGGCAAATCGCCACCCGTGGTGCACAATCTCGCTTGTCCGTGTCACACGTACAGCCCTCCCTAACAACGTCGCTGTGGGCGATGAACAACCTCCCCTGAAAGGGGGAGGTTAGCTCGGCGTCACAGCGACGTCACAGAGTGGGCCGCCAATAGAAGCGGAGGGGCGGAGAGCAGCCGCATCTCGGTGATCGTTGAGGACACAGGTACGCTGTAGTTCGTCGTTCCCAAGGTGTCACACATAGCGATGTGTGCTGCCTAAGGGAACGACAAACAACCTGCGTCCTCAACAACCAACGATTTTTTTAAAATAAACGACATGTCAATGATGGACGATTTGGTGAGTATTTTCCATCGTTAATGGCCGCTCGTTGGTGTCACACGCAACGACGTCGCTAAAGATGCCGGATGTGCGTCACGCAATCCGTGACCCTGGCGATATATCGTTAGATACATCATTGCGTGTAACGGGGCCTTAAGAGGTAATTTTGGAATTTACTTACACCTAAAATTATAAATTGGAATCAAAGTACAGAAAAAGTAAAAGTGCAAAAGTGATTGGAGTCCCCCTGGTGACTGTATCTGTTACATCGTCTATTACAACTATTAAATGAGTCAGAAACAACCCAAGTTTGTGTACTACAGCTAGATAACTGATTTACAACCTGCTTTTATCTCCTCTGGTTGATGTTTAGCTGAACTTGCCTTGGCTTTAAGACTTGTACAGCCAAGTATAAGAAGCTCAGAGCAGCAGGAGAGTCCGCCCCAACTTGGTAAAACTTTGTTTTCTTTTGCTATTTCTTTAGACAATCTGCCTGTTGTACAACACAGACTTCCTCTCGAGAAACCAGAGAAGCATTGTCTTTTAATCGGACGTCTCACAGAAGAGAACTCTGGACTGTCAGATTTGGCACGAGGAAGGCAAGGAGCAAGAAGGAAAAAAAAGTGTGTAGGATCTCCAGAAAATGGAAGACAACATGGATGTAATAGAAGGAACCCAAGAGGTGATCTCAACGGAGACTCCAGCTGTAACTCTTTTCAACCCAATCTGTAGGAGCAGACAAGCACCATTCGCACATGAAATTATTGCACGTAAGTACAGTTCATTCTACTTTAATAAATTTTAGGCATACTACATGTGATACATAGTTGTTGTTTTAGAAGAGGGATATTTGTTTAATCCCAAACAATTAGGATTTACAGTCATTTTAAACTTGTGTTACCACCAGATCACCCTATTGCTTTTCTTAAGGATATTCCATTCACACAAGGAAACAAATATCAGAAGATGAGTCATTGAGACGAGCAGATAAGTTTATCTCAGCTAAAGACAGTTCACATGTATATACATGACTAATTAATATAGGCATGGAAACTGAAAATCACTACACTTCTGTATCATACAGTGGGTACGGAAAGTATTCAGACCCCTTTAAATTTTTCACTCTTTGTTTCATTGCAGCCATTTGGTAAATTCAAAAAAGTTAATTTTTTTTCTCATTAATGTACACTCTGCATCCCATCTTGGCAGAAAAAAACCCCTAGAAATGTAGAAATTTTTGCACATTTATTAAACAAGAAAAACTGAAATATCACATGGTCATAAGTATTCAGACCCTTTGCTCAGACACTCATATTTAAGTCACATGCTGTCCATTTCCCTATGATCCTCCTTGAGATTGTTCTACTTCTTCATTGGGGTCCAGCTGTGTTTAATTAAACTGATAGGCCTTGATTTGAAAAGGCACACACCTGTCTATATAAGACCTCACAGCTCACAGTGCATATCAGACCAAATGAGAATCATGAGGTCAAAGGAACAGCCCAAGGAGCTCAGAGACAGAATTGTGGCAAGGCACAGATCTGACGAAGCTTACAAAATAATTTCTCAGTACTCCAGGTTCCTAAGAGCACAGTGGCCTCCATAATCCTTAAATGGAAGAAGTTTGGGACCACCAGAACCCTTACTAGACCTGGCTGTCCAGCCAAACTGAGCAATCGTGGGAGAAGAGAGTGAGAGAGGTAAAGAAGAACCCCAAGATCACTGTGGCTGAGCTCCAGAGATGCAGTATTGAGATGAGAGAAAGTTCCACAAAGTCAACTATCACTGCAGCCCTCCAACAGTCGGGCCTTTACGGCAGAGTAGCCCAACAGAAGCCTCTCCTCAGTGCAAGACATATGAAAGCCCACACAGAGTTCACAAAAAAACACACGAAGGACTCCCAGACTATGAGAAATAAGATTCTATGGTCTGATGAGACAAAGAGAACGTTTTGGTGATAATTCTAAGCTGTATGTGTGGAGACAACTAGACACTGTTCATCTCCTTCCCAATACAATCCCAACAGTTAGACATGGTGGTGGCAGCATCATGCTATAGGGGTGTTTTTCAGCTGCAGGGACAGGATGGCTGGTTGTAATTGAAGGAAAGATGAATGCAGCCAAGTACAGAGATATCCTGATAGAAATCTTCTTCCAGAGTGCTCTGGACCTCAGATTTGGCCAAAGCTTCACTTTCCAACAAGACAATGAGCCTAAGCACAAAGCTAAAATAACAAAGGAGTGGCTTCAGAACAACTCTGTGACCATTCTTGACTGACCCAGCCAGAGCCCTGGCCTAAACCCAATTGAGCATCTCTGGAAAGACTTGAAAATGGCTGTCCACTAACGTTCACCATCCAAGCTGACGGAACTGGAGAGGATCTGCAAGGAAAAATGGCAGAGGATCCCCAAATCCAGGTGTGAAAAACTTGCTGCATCATTCCCAAGAAGACTCATGGCTGTACTAGCTCAAAAGGGTGCTTCTACTCAATACTAAGCAAAGGGTCTGAATATTTATGATCATGTGATATTTCAGTTTTTCTTGTTTAATAAATTTGCAAAAATGTCTACATTTCTGTTTTTTTCTGTCAAAATGGGGTGCAGAGTGTACATCAATGAGAAAAAAAATGAACTTTTCTTAATTTACCAAATGGCTGCAATGAAATAAAGAGTGAAACATTTAAAAGGGGTCTGAATACTTTCTGTACCCACTGTATATGTACTGTATATTTTTTTCTTCTTCTTCTCATGACTTGATTAATGAAAGAAGAACAGGCTCTGTTCCTAATTTTGTACCATGTACATGGAATAAGAAGTGTTCAAATGTGTGAGAATATGTGCAATATGCTTTATCTGTCATCACTTTTATGACCCTACACATCGTCAGCCTCTATGTAATTGCTTAGACTGTAAAAAAACAGGCATCTGTTGAGTTGGTTTATATACGTGACATGCTATGATATTATACCACATCCTCCATCTGAAACATTCCAGTGCTGCCTTTTCATGGGGACCTATCAGGCTAACAACATAGGTTTCGGCATCTGAAAGTGCTGAGAGAGCCTCCAATATAATTGTAGATGTACCCTGAAATATTTTTTTCTGATAATCTTCTTATTGGGAGTGTTGGAAGCACAAAACACAATCTAAATTGTGATATAGAAGCTATGTTTGTGTTTATTACGTACTATCCTATGGTAATTTTGATGCCGTAAATCCCATAGTGACCAGGAAAAAGTGAGAAAATGAAGGGGTGTAATGGTTAATTATGTATTTTTATGAATAATACTCATGTTCAATGACCACATGTGATTAATACCAGTATATACAGTATTTCTAATTCTAATGTATATGGGTGCAAACTGACTATCCATTAACATCTGCTCTCCATCAGTAGCACTGACATTGGGGGTCCACTACGCAGCTACATGCAAATATTACATTAGCCTCATTCACACATTTTTCTGTAAAGAATAGGAGCTGTTTGACATTACTTGGCAGCGGCCAGTTTACATTGAATGAAGTGTGTAGTGCAGCCCCATTCCATGTTTTTACATCCAGCTGCCAGCAAATCATGTAACAGTTGATCAGTGGGACTGTCAAGTGTTTGATCGCAACTGATCTGACAACTTAGTGATAGGTCATCAATGTATATTTGCCCTGACAACCCTATAAATAGTCCTATTAACCTCTTTTGTCATAGAGCAGGGTGGTAACAACCGTGGTCGTAGAGGGCGCCATTGCGACCGGGCCTGGCAGGTTAGTGGCCCGGCGGCCGCCCTGCATATCAGCAGCCAGCTCCTTTCTGTGAGAGAGGCGTTGCGCTGTTCTGTCGCAGATCACGCTGCCGCTATATGAAACGGTGCTGCCGCTGACATCAGGCCCCCCTGCTCGGTGTCAGCGGTGGCGGCATGCCTCCCTCCCCCGTTATCGCACACAGCAATAATAAAGCATCGAGCGGCCCGCGCAACTCCATGCTCCATCATTCTCCCCCTGTGCCTGCTTGGTGACGTCACTCCTGTGCGACTGCTGTGCTGAGGCATGCAGAACGCAGGACAGGAGGATGTTGACTGGAGCAGTGTGGGAATGGAGGAGAGAGGTGAGGACAGAGCAGCGGTGGAACAAGGAGAGAGGTGATGACAGAGCAACAGTGGACCGAACGAGAAGAGAGGTGAGTTCTTGTTTTTTTTTTTTGTAAATCAGTGAGTACACGGTGGCTAGAGGCCTGCAATATATATGGAAGCTTGGTGAGCTGCATTATACATGGATAACTGGGGGCTGCATTATACATGGAGGCCTGGGGGGGCTGCATTATACATGGAGGCCTGGGGGTGCTGCAATATACATAGAGGCTGGGGGGTGCTGCATTATACATGGAGGCATAGGGACTGCTTTATACATGGAGGCTTGGTGGGCTGCATTATATATGGAGGCCTGGGGGGCTGCATTATACATGGAAGCCTAGGTGGCTGCATTATATATGGAGGCCTAGCGGGCTGCATTATACACGAAGGTCTATAGGACTGCATAATACAACATGAAGGACACCTTATATATGGACTATAGGGGTGCATTATACATGGAGGTCTATAGGGCTGCATTATACATGGAGGTCTATGGGGCTACATTATACATGGAGGTCTATGGGGATGCATTATACAACATGAAGGACACCTTATACATGGACTATAGGGGTGCATTATACATGTAAGAGTATGGGGCTGTATAATACAAAATAAAGAAAAAGGCTCTTTCCCTCAGCACCCAACTTTCCCATGCTCTGCTATACATCTTCTCTCAGCACCCAGCTTCCCCGTGCTCTGATATGGGAAAGTTGGCTGCTGAGGGAGACACTATCACGTGTTTCTCAACGCAGTGATTCTAGAACAATGCCCCCTGGGAAATATACAAAACAAGAAAGCCGCGGAGACATTATCACATGTTTCTCAACGCTGGCAGGAAACTAGCCAGGTCTTTCACCGGGAAGGAACAACCAGGGAAGGGCAGTCTCCAGTCAAGGAAACCGCCTCCACACTGATGAGGGGCAAATACCCTGAAACAGCTGTCTGTGGATGGATACCATGTTTGGCATAGGCGGTTTCCTTGACTGGAGATGGTGATGGTGTCTCCGCGGCTTTCTTGTTTTGGCTGCTGAGGGAAAGATGTATAGCAGATCATAGGGAAGCTGGGTGCCGAGGACAAGATGGATATCAGAACATAAGAACGCTTGGTGCTGATAGAGGGATTTCAGATCATGGGAAACTTGGGTGCTGCAGGTAAGAGCCAAGTGTCAGTGTCATTATCCCATACCCCGAGTGTCAGTGTCATTATCCCATACCCCAAGTGTCGGTGTATGTGGAGGGGGGCCCAGATCTGAATTTTGCACCGGGGCCCATCAAACTCTAGTTACACCACTGTCATAGAGGGACCAGGAAGCCTGATCACTAGTTATGAGAATGCACTAAAATGCTTGAGCGCTCGTTACATGGAGAGACAGAATATGCCGGACAGGAAATCAAGTACATTTTTCACCCGAACGATTCTCGATCAAGCACTCTGAAACTTGTACGAGCACCGAGCAGTGCCAAGCACACTGATACTCGATTGAGCACCCTGAAACTTGTACGAGTACCGAGCAGTGCCAAGCACAATGATACTCGATCGAGCACCCTGAAACTTGTACAAGTACCGAGCAGTGCCAAGCAAACTGATACTCGATCTAGCACCCTGAAACTTGAACGAATACCAAGCAGTGCAAAGCACCCTGATACTCGATCGAGCACTCTGAACTCATACTAACAAACAGTGCCGAGCACCCCGATACTCAATCGAGCACCCAGAAACTCGAACGAGTACCGAGCAGTGCCAAGTACACTTGCTCATCACTACTGAGCACCAGTTCAATGTGTGACTTTGGAATGATGGAAAGGAATCTGACTACAGAACAAACATGATCTCACTTCTTCAATAAGATCAATAGTATTTTACTTCTATATAGCCATAATTCTTTTAGAATGCATTAAATGTTGGCATTTATGGTATTTATTACCATTTCTGCTAACCTTTGTATAATATATCTGCCATTTTTGGGGGCTTATTATTAAGCCTGCTTTACACCTTACGATCCAGCATACGATATCGTATGCGATCGTAACCGCCCCCATTGTATGTGCGGCACGTTCAATTTGTTGAATGTGCAGCACAAACGATTAACCCCCGTCACACGTACTTACCCGTCCATACGACCTCGCTGTGGGCGGCGAACGTCCACTTCCTGGAGTGGGAGGGACGTCCGGTGTCACAGCGACGTCACGCGACAGCCGGCCAATAGAAGTGGAGGGGCGGAGCTGAGCGGGACGTAAACATCCCGCCCACTTCCTTCCTTCTGCATTGCTGGCCGCAGGGCGCAGGTAAGATCTGTTCATCGTTCCTGGGGTGTCACACACTGCGATGTGCGCTACCCCGGGTACGATGAACAATCTGACGTACAATTCATGAGGAATGTACGACGTGTGTGCGATGAACGTTTTACCATTCAATCGCAATCGCACGTACCTGTCACACACTGCAATGTAACTTACAATGCCGGATGTGCGTCACTTACGACGTGACCCCGCCGACACATTGTAAGATACATTGCAGCGTCTAAAGCGGGCTTAATAACATCAATATTGAATTAATGGGGTCCATCTCCCAGAAACCCTGTTAATGGGCAGAATGTTTAGAATTTAGAATTATGTCAATTATGCAGCCGAAGGGAGACTCAGTATGTACTGCTTTAACTCTTTCGCTTCCTTCTTTTTTTTTTTTTTTTAATAGTGGGCAATCACAGTATGCCAATACTTGACAAGGCTGTGATGGGCAGGGAGAGAATGGTTTTTGCCATTTCTTCGTCTTTTTACGGTGAATGCTCAAATATCCAATCCCGAACTGATGGGGCCAAACACTGTACGATTTTAACATTTTCCGATCTTTCCCGATCAGGTTCGCTAATCTCTATTCATGTACCTCTGAAAGATCTGTATATGATACAATGCACATTATAAAGCGACAGTCATTCTAATTTATATTTCTGTAAAAATCTGTACTCACTGAATACAGATTATTTTTATTACTGAGATAGGAGATAACAGTCAGCACTATTCAATTCTATGAAGAGATTGGAGTAGGCAGAAAGAGCTAGATAAAAGGGTACTTTATACGCTGTGTATCCGCCCCCGTCGGTTGTGCGTCCCGGGCAAATCGCTGCCCTTGGCGCACAACATCGCTTACCCCCGTCACACGGACTTACCTTCCCTGCGACATGACTGTGGCTGGCGAACCGCCTCCTTTCTAAGGGGGTGGTTTGTGCGGCATCACAGCAACGTCACACGGCAGCCGTCCAATAGCAGAGGAGGGGCGGAGATGAGCGGCTGGAACATGCCGCCCACCTCCTTCCTTCCTCATTGCCGGTGGACGGAGGTAAGATGTTCATCGTTCCTGCGGTGTCACACATAGTGATGTGTGGTGCCGCAGGAATGAGGAACAACATCGCTACTTACCTAACAACGATTTTTTATAATTAAACGACCTCTCATATACCAACGATTTTTATCTTTTTTGCAATCGTTTTAGGTCGCTCCTAGCTGTCACACGCTGCGATGTCGCTAACAACGCCGGATGTGCGTCACAAACACCGTGACCCCGACGATATATCGTTAGCGATGTTGCAGCGTCTAAAGCACCATATAGGCTAGAAGGAGCTAGAGGCAGACGCAGGCAAATTGCTGCAAGTTCTCCTGAAATGATAGCTACAGTTCTCCACAGAACCTTATAAGTACCAACTGTCCTCTCCTACCTCACTCATGGGAAAGTCTGTATTAACTCAGAATTAACTGGAGACAGATTTTACCAATGAGAATTTTTGAGACTGAGTCAGGAGGAGAAAGGAGCAGATTTCTCTTACATTTATTAGAAAGTTTCTTCACTTGAATTATTGATTTCTGATAACAAGTTATAACAATGGTTACTCTTTAAGCTCAAGTTATGGAATCTATAACCTCTATGTTTTCGTTACATTCAGGTTTCGTACAGAAGTCATTTAGGGGTTGATGTATTTTTTATTCTGCATTGGTACTGACTTAGCTGTACTTAGGGAGAAAGATGGAAAGGTAAATAACCTGTGATGACAGAAGAACGCACCGTCACACCTCTTTATGGTGTTCTTCAGCTCTATTAAAGGTGATTGACACATGCAAAACTTAACTTTCACCTTTCTCAATGTCAGTCACCAGCTATTACACATGATAAATATTCAGAGAGTTTATGATACATGTAATGCTGTGATGTGCTCAGTACTCTGTGATATTGTCAAGGTAGATGTAATTTGTTGGCTCAAAGCATATTAAAGTAATATAATTCTAAATCTAATTTATTTTTTACACAACATATGACAGGACTGAATAATTACATATAAATATACAGTACTGAGGAAAAGTACAATTTAAAAAAATCAGTCACCATCGCACCTGGGGGATTTCTTGAGAAAGAGAATATAAATCAATCAATTTTGGTGAGACCATCCTTTACCTTCAATAGTTGAGTCAGTTGGCCTTGTTTCCATGTCAAAGAAGTGGCTTTTTGGCAGAAGATTTTCCATAAAAACTACTTCCAGCCAGACATCTTAACTGTAGATGGGTGCAGCTCGTTACTATTGGTTGCTGCCAGTTCTGAGCTGATGGCACTGCTGGACATCTTATGATTTTGAAGGGAAAAGTAAGTATGATGTGTCTTTCATCTGCTGCATCAAGTTTTCTTGGACAACTCTTGCATCTCAATTTTGCCCATTTCTTGGAATTTTTTGAAAAGAGTTTGAAAAGTAAATTTTGAAACCCCAGTTTCCTTTGAAATCTTTGCCTGGTAGAGACCTTGCTAATGCAGTATAACTACCTTGGGCATTGTTGCTGTGTTCAGTCTTGCTATGGTGCATGACCTGTAGCAGAGTTGGGCTGTTTCTTACCTAGTTTTAGAGAGGTACTCTGGGAGATAAAAAGTGTTTGTACTGTCCCTGCACTCATACAGAATAAAGCTGTTGTACCGCCCTGGTGTCGAGCTGCTCAGATCTGGGATCGTGGCTCGAGGGGGAGGTCCGGACCCGACTTGGCGGACACTTTGATACGTAAAAGGGGATATTTACAGAGGATATGTTTGTGACGCCCCCTGCGGGTTGCGGTAATGGGAGTACCGCCGCTGCTGAAGGAGTACCGGGGCAGATGGTGATAAGCAGCAAGATGTCAGTCCCTCCACAGGTAGGGAAGGCCCCGGGCTCAGGGGGTTGGTAGTTATTTGGGAGGACAGGGTGCAGGGAACCAGGGTACTCACTGTGGGTAGTCGTGGTGCTGGATGAGGTTTAGAAAGGAGACACACGCTGTCAGTAAACCGAAATCTCTGTGTACAGCTGCCGCTGCCGGGAGCTCGTCCAAGTACCCGGTCCCACCGATGTCACTTATTGATCTGGAGCCTGCCTCCATGCTCAATTTATTGTCCATTGGTGGTCCCCGTGGCTTGAAGCTGTTGGGTGCCCTGCTCACTATGTGTAGTGTAGCTGTGCTCTTGAGGGCTGGCACTTGGGACTTTAATGGGTAACTGTGTCTGGAAACACCCCTGTCCCCCTCGTTGTGCTGATGTCCTCAACCTCTAAGCGTCTAGGGAAGTCCTTGAAGATCCTCTCCCTTTCAGGTGAATTGCCAGGACGTTGAATCGTCTACTGACCTACGGTCCTGTACCCCGTCGTGCTCGGTACCGGTCAGTTCTGTTGGGTGCTTCTGGTGCCGACAGTCCTGCAAGACTACATTCGTCACACCCTTGTCCAATGTCCCTGCTACTGGTCCCCGACTCCTCTGGACCCGAATCACCGCTTGCGACCCAACCAGTCCTCCTTACCTCCCCAGGAGCTCACTTCCCAGCTCCTCTCTCTTTGGAGCCTACTTCTCAACTCTCCCTCTCACAGTCTGTTCAGTCCCCCAGTGGCTGGCCCATTTCCATTTAGTCCAACCCCCCTGGTGTGTCTGGCACTGACTCATGTGAGGTGATTAGGTTTTGTGGTGCAGATGGGAGTGACATCGGTTTCTTGGGTACCTGGAGCCTTGGGGGGTAGGCCCTGCACCCTGGGTAAGGATACAGTTCCCTGTGGCACCCTGATGTATTCAGTGGCACCACACTGTGATACCTAGTATACTTGTATTATCTTTAGAACACTTGTAATTCAGTTATACAGGAGCTTCTCCTCACCCCTCCCATCTGGGACGTTACATCACACATCATTGAGCAGCTCCATGCTGCATCAGTCTCCTATAATAGCTGCTTTCACAGTTCAAGAACAGGGGGTGTGACGTCCCAGAAGCTCTGTGTTGTATCAGTCTCCAAATGCTTCCGCAGTCTGAGAAGAGAGACATGACATACCATAAGCTCCGTGCTGTATCAGTCTCCTGATACTTCTGCAGTCTGAGAAGAAGGGGCATGATGTTCCAGAAGCTCCGTGCTATATCAGTCTCCTTATGCTTCCGCAGTCTGAGAAGAGGTGGGCAGGCCACGCTTCCTGTTTTCCGCATGGAAGCAGATATCAGGAGACTGATACAGCACAAAGTTTCTGGGATGCCACACCCTCTGTTCTTGAACTGCAGAAGCAGCTATTATAGGACAGATACAGCATGGAGCAGCATAATGATGTGTGATGTAACGTCACAGATGGGAAGAGTGTGGAGCAGCTACTGCATAACTGAATTACAAGTGTTCTAAAGATAATAGAGGTGTACTAGGCTTTGTAGTGTATGAGTGCAGGGAAAGTACAAAAATGTATTATGTCCCCGTAGTACCCCTTTAAACCTCCTATAAAGCTGTTTGATTCAGTTAAAGACTGTGTTTAAACTAAAATATGAAAATGATGATCATTATCACCTGTTTGGTATAATTGATTACTCCTACACTTGACTATACATCTGCAAAATCCATGACTGTGCAAGTGTTCGTCTGTGACCTGCACGCCTTCTAAGCGCCACCCTACTCACTGTCTGTTTTGCTCTGCTCCACCCAGTACCTGACTATTGTTCTAAGTTGCCTTGTGCTGGTTGTGAGTCATAGGGTGGCACAACTAAACCAAAGGAATTTGTATGTACCCTATCCTGCAGAGATTTGCCTCCTTAGCCTATCTGTGGTTTCCTGGTGCTATGTAAGACAGCTCCTCCCCTCACACCTTTGCCTGATTATAGGTACTTGTCAGTTCCTATTTGCACTCTGTCTTCCAGTATCTTTGTTTGACTTTCCTGATAGCGACCCGGCTTGCCCCTCGTTTATCCTGACCTCTCCTCTCCTGATGACAGCTACATTTCTGAAACCTGTGCTGCCTGCTTCGACTTCAGTTTTCTTGACTACGTCTCTGTTTTTGCCCATGTACTTTGCATGCCTGCCTTGACCTGTTGGTCAGCTGCTGCATGCCCATGGATTGCTTTGAGACTAGTGTGAAGCCCCGCCGGTGCAGTTGATGCAGTGTTGGTGCATTACCTTCAGGGACTCCACGGTCAGTCTGGATCCTGTCACAGGTAGGAGATCTTCTTCTAGTCGTGATGCCACTCTCAGATTTGCGGTCAGTGGAGACCGCCACTGCAGGTTAGGGTGCCTGGGGCTGATGGTGGGTGCAGTCAGATGTAGTAGCCTCCTGAGAGTGAGGCAAGCCCCAGGGCCCTGTATAGATGTGTAGTACCACAAGGCGCAGAATGACTCCACACAGGCAGGATGTCTTTTAGGGTTTTTACTCACATTTGATGGCAGGGTGAGTAACCCGGGCGTAGCTGGGATGAACCAGGTGGGAACCAGGTATCCTTCAGGCTGACTTTTTGAGGGTGACTACTGACTCGCCTTCCTTAGCCCTTGGTGGTTTGGGGTAACCCCGACTTTTAGTCCCTATGGGGGTCACCCAGGGAAGATGCTGCAGCCTCTCTCCCCTTCGTTCGCCGTTTGCTTGTTCCCCGGACCAGGCCACTCCAGCTGCTTGCCTCCTGTGACCTATGGGCCCTAACTGTGGTTACGTGGCTGCGGCTTTTGTGGTGTTGTGGTGTGGGCTTTGAGAGCCCCACACCGGCAGGTTTAGCAAAAGAAGCTGGATCTATCTTCGCTTCGGGATCTGCCGCCCGTTTGGGCCTGGTACTCTCTAGCAGTCTCCTTACTTCCCCACCCTGCTCTCTCTCTAGCTGAGAGGGGTTTCAGGTAGCACTCCTAGTTGACCGTTCTCCCCCGTCTGTAGCCACTGCGCGGGCGCTGTTAGACAGCAACTACCCCACAGGTCTGCTCCTCACTGAGCCCTAAGGAGTTCTGCTCTAACTGACTCACTGCCCCTCCTCTCCTGTTCTTGCCTACGCCACCTAGCAACCAGACTCTCTTACCACACCCCTTGAGAGGAGATGGAGGCCGTGCTCATGCTTCGCCCCCTCCTGGGTTCCCCAGGGGTCCTCTCATAGGTACATGTGTGAGACCTGATCACTATGCGCCTGTGTTCCACACCCCGGTCAGCCTTCTGGATTACCTGTATTGTACTGTCCCCAGCATGGGTGCAGTACTCAGTGGTGCCTGACCAGGTCAGGGGCGCCACATTCCCCCTTAGTTATCACCAGCACGTCCTCGGGCTGCAAGACAACATTTTAAAATGCATAAAACATTAAAACATGTAAAACTTTTAAAACCACCAGGTACTATACATCACCACCCTCCACCCACAAGTCCGTTAACCCACCCAAAACCCTTTCAGGAGGCAGGTCACCGGTCCTGTTGGTAACCAGGTCTGGGCCATCCACTTCCCCAGACCTTTCCTCCAATCTTCCTCTCCCGTTGGCCGCGCCTTCAGCCACTTCTGGCAGGATGTAGAGGCGGCTTTCAGGGTCTGGTGGTTTCAGGGTATACCTGGCCTGGTGGATCCGCGCCTTCAGCCTCTTCTGGCAGGATGTAGAGGCGGCCTCCACAGTTGGTGCTGACCAGGTACCCTCTTTGTGGTGGAGAGCCAGGCCCCATAAACAGGCATGCTCTCTGGTCGCAGGTGAGCCAAGGCCCTATATACGGACGGGCCCCTCCTGGTTGCAGACGAGCCAAGCCCCTAAACAGGCTGGCTCTGGTGGTGGTGCCTCTGGTGTAACTATTTACACTGCAAGAGTTTGTGGCTATAGCCAGTTCATAGCCTTAAGGTTTATGGTTTTCTCACAATAGTTTTTGTGGGCACATTACTTGAACTTGAGAACGTTGCAAAACAAACTTTTTCAAAACTTTAACTGATAACTTCTTTCTTTACTTTACTTTACTCCTCTTTACCAGGGCTTTGGCCTGTTGGGCTGCGGCACCTGCTGCTTTCTTGCTCTTTGTCGTCGTCTGAGGTAGTTTCATCTGTAGGTTCCTTGTCTTTTCTCTCTTGATCTTCATCTGTGTCTTTATCTCTGTCTTTTCTTTCTTGTAGCATGGGGTGGCTGTAAGGTTTGCTGGTACATAGTGCTACGTCAAGCGCGTACAGTCCTCTTTCGCCTTCATGCATAGTGAATTGTACTGAATCCCCCATCTTTAGGTTTCTGCCAGGGTGTCCTCTAGGCAGATGAGCGCTCACATCTCTTCTGTTGACAAATATCCCTTCTTTGATACCAGGGGCTACAATAAAGCCATATCCGCTTTTCAAGTTGAAATCCTCCACTACTCCTCTGCAAAGGGGTCCTCTGGCCTGTGCTTTGGCTCTTCTCAGGAACCTTTTTTCTTGTAGGTCTCTGGCCGTGACTTCTCTCTGCTCTGGAGACTGTGGTGCAGGGGACAGCGTTGTTCTGTTGCGACGCCTGGTCTTGCGGGCTGGGTTCTGCTGGGCTGTTACCTCAATGCCTGCAGGGCCCCAGGTGAGGTTTCTGGGCTGGTCTTCATCAGCAGACGGTGTCAAGTCCTCCTCATCCCAACGGGAATAGGGTAACATCTCCGGCTCTGAGTATTGCTCCACTGCCGGTGGCTCCGGAGTCAGCTCCTCAGCTTCCTGGCCTCCTCTCCCCCTTAGTTCTTCTTGGCACTCCTTTGGTGGCAGTGCTGGGGATGGGCTTTCTTCAGCAGGCCCAGGCGGGGGACTCTTTGGCGTGGTTGCTGCAGGGGTTGCCGGAACCCTCTTGGGGGTGTGCGGAGGGAGCAGATACCGATCCACCATCTCTTGTGGGAACTGGGCCTCTAGGTCAGCCTTCAGCTTCCAGTATTCGGGGTCCTCTCCTATCAGGGACTTCCTAGCAGGGACCTCTTTGGACTGGGGAGCGGTGTCTGCTCTGGCCTTGCAGGCCGGGGTAAATGGTGATGCAATCTCTTTGCGGGCCGCGCCCTGTATGGCGGCGGCCTGGTCTTGGCGGGCCGCGCCCGGCATGGCAGCGGCCTGGTCTTGGCGGGCCGCGCCCGGCATGGCGGCGGCCTGGTCTTGGCGGGCCGCGCCCTGTTTGGCGGCGGCCTGGTCTTGGCGGGCCGCGCCCTGTATGGCGGCGGCCTGGATCGGCGTCGCAGCTGTGATGGGATCTGTGCAGGCTGGGCTGGGCGTCGCTGCAGGGACCGGGTCTTGGTGGGCCGAGCAGGGCATCGCTGCGGCGGCCGGGGCTTGGCGGGCCGAGCAGGGCATCGCTGCGGCGGCCGGGTCTTGGCGGGCCGCACCTGGCGTGGCTGCGGCCTGGCTCAGCGTCGCCGCGCCGGGCGCCTCTTCAGGGACCGCGGGCGTGGCAGCAGGGGTCGGGGCACTTGCGCTGGCCGGGGCATCACTCGACTCACCCACCGGTGGCAGCATCGGGGTCTGCGTCATCGCCGTCCTGTCTGGCACTCGGCGCGCGGCTCTCCTTTCATAGGCCCGAACCGCCGCGGTCATCTCCAGCATTTCCATTCGTTCTTCCCGGATCTGCTCCACAACCCGGGTCTCCAGTCGGTCGCAGAACTGGGCCAGCTCCCGATACCACCAGGCAGCGGAGCCCGGTTCTGGATTTCTGCGGTCAGACGCCATTTCTTCTGCGCCCTCTTCTGCACGACTCTCCAGCTGTGGACTCGCCGTTGCCTCTGATAGCAAGCTGTTCAGTTTCCGCTCTGCCTCTTTCAGCAGCTCCTCTCCCAGCAGCAGGCTTCTGGCTCCCTTTCTGTCCCGACGTCTCTGGACGCTTCCGCTCTCTTCACAAGCGAGGTCAGAACCCTGCAGGGGATCTCTGGGTAGCCACACCTCTTCGTGGGCGGTAACTTCTTCCAGCGCGGGCTGCTGTTGTTTTTCAGCGCGCTTTTCATGGTGGCAATATGGCGGCGCTTCCAATTTTTCAAGCGGACCGCCCAGGCACATGGTCACCTGTCTGAACAGGTCTAGTCCTTATCCTGTTCGTGACGCCAGATGTGAAGCCCCGCCGGTGCAGTTGATGCAGTGTTGGTGCATTACCTTCAGGGACTCCACGGTCAGTCTGGATCCTGTCACAGGTAGGAGATCTTCTTCTAGTCGTGACGCCACTCTCAGATTTGCGGTCAGTGGAGACCGCCACTGCAGGTTAGGGTGCCTGGGGCTGATGGTGGGTGCAGTCAGATGTAGTAGCCTCCTGAGAGTGAGGCAAGCCCCAGGGCCCTGTATAGATGTGTAGTACCACAAGGCGCAGAATGACTCCACACAGGCAGGATGTCTTTTAGGGTTTTTACTCACATTTGATGGCAGGGTGAGTAACCCGGGCGTAGCTGGGATGAACCAGGTGGGAACCAGGTATCCTTCAGGCTGACTTTTTGAGGGTGACTACTGACTCGCCTTCCTTAGCCCTTGGTGGTTTGGGGTAACCCCGACTTTTAGTCCCTATGGGGGTCACCCAGGGAAGATGCTGCAGCCTCTCTCCCCTTCGTTCGCCGTTTGCTTGTTCCCCGGACCAGGCCACTCCAGCTGCTTGCCTCCTGTGACCTATGGGCCCTAACTGTGGTTACGTGGCTGCGGCTTTTGTGGTGTTGTGGTGTGGGCTTTGAGAGCCCCACACCGGCAGGTTTAGCAAAAGAAGCTGGATCTATCTTCGCTTCGGGATCTGCCGCCCGTTTGGGCCTGGTACTCTCTAGCAGTCTCCTTACTTCCCCACCCTGCTCTCTCTCTAGCTGAGAGGGGTTTCAGGTAGCACTCCTAGTTGACCGTTCTCCCCCGTCTGTAGCCACTGCGCGGGCGCTGTTAGACAGCAACTACCCCACAGGTCTGCTCCTCACTGAGCCCTAAGGAGTTCTGCTCTAACTGACTCACTGCCCCTCCTCTCCTGTTCTTGCCTACGCCACCTAGCAACCAGACTCTCTTACCACACCCCTTGAGAGGAGATGGAGGCCGTGCTCATGCTTCGCCCCCTCCTGGGTTCCCCAGGGGTCCTCTCATAGGTACATGTGTGAGACCTGATCACTATGCGCCTGTGTTCCACACCCCGGTCAGCCTTCTGGATTACCTGTATTGTACTGTCCCCAGCATGGGTGCAGTACTCAGTGGTGCCTGACCAGGTCAGGGGCGCCACACTAGTACCTGATGGCTGCTTGTGTCCCAGCCTAGCCTCACTACCAGAGACTTTAGTGAAGACCAGGTAGTCACTTAGCTATGCCATTCTAGAGTAAGCCCAGCCAGTGGCACAGTGGTTAAACATCCACCATTGGGACATTACATTTGGACTATGGAACCTGCTGACAGATCAGGACCTAGTAATGCAAGGTCAAACGTGAAAAACCTGTATGACGAAGTCCATTTGCAACAGGAGTGTCTGTCCTAGCTGATGCAGGCAACTAATGTCACAGTTACCCAGATACAGGATTTATCTACCTCGGTTTCCACCTTGTCCTGTGCACCTGTTGTATCTGGTCATCCTTGCTCTGAACTGGCTCCCTCTCCCACCAAACCACCAAAAGCTCTAGAGTCTGGTGGCGCAAATAAGCTTGAGCTGCGACTTCTGTCCCGCTCCGATTGAGATCCCAAAGAGAGGCACGGCTTTATTAACTAGTGCTGGATCCATTTCACTCTCCATGCTTATCTGTTTCCTTTTGATCAAGCTATGGTTGCACTTGAAGTTTCTGCCCTGACCCTCACCTCGGCAAATTCTACTTGGGAGCATGGAGGTCCAGAGACTCACGATTTCGAGTGGTCTCTGGAGATATTCCAAGTATTGTTCAAGGCTACTGGCTGCCCCTCCTCTGCTGCCTTGTCTCTTTTGACTCTTTTAAGACAAGACGAGTACTCTATGTTTTATGCTTTCGTACCCTATCTGCGGAGATGGCTTGAAATGAAGAAGCCCTGGTAGCAACCTTTTGGTATTGCCTGTGCAGCCGTAATAAAGATGAATTGGCAGACAGAGATCTACCTTCTTTACTTTATGCCCTGATACACCTGGTTTCTAAGATTGACCTCCAATTCCATGAGTATGGCCTGGAACAGTCTCAACAACCTTCTCATATTCTAGAACCACTGAGGCAGGCTTTCACCTTCTTGCACTCCTTGCTGTCACAGACTGGACCTCTTGATTAGAGTTGAGCGCGGTTCGTGGTTCGTGGTTCTCCAGTTCGCGGCTCGAGTGATTTTGGGGCATGTTCTAGATCGAACTAGAACTCGAGCTTTTTGCAAAAGCTCGGTAGTTCTAGAAACGTTCGAGAACGGTTCTAGCAGCCAAAAAACAGCTAAATCATAGCTTGGTTTCTGCTGTAATAGTGTAAGTCACTCTGTGAATCAAACTATTATCACATTTCAGTGTATAGTGTGCGTGAACAGCGCCTTCAGATCACTGCTGTTTCTATAATGGCGATCGCCATTTTTTTTTTTTTTTTTTCTTGTCTTCCTTCCCTAAGTGCGCGCGTCTTGTGGGGCGGGCCAGCATGTCAGCCAATCCCAGACACACACACAGCTAAGTGGACTTTGAGCCAGAGAAGCAACGGCATGTGTGATAGGATCTGCATGTCACATGTCCCTGCATTATAAAACCGGACATTTTCTTCACGGACGCCATTATCTGCCTTCTGCGTCTTTGGTGTCAGACATCACTGTCGCAGCTCCGTCTTCCTGAGTCCTATAGCCGATACAGCTGTATGCGCTGCATACACAGCGTTAGACAGCTTAGGGAGAGCACTTTATAGCAGTCCTTTTAAGGGCTCCAACCGGCAGGGTCAGAGAGCCATAGGTGACAGGTCCTGCAAACAGCAACAGCGTCTGTGTAGCCCAGGTCAGGGATTTCCTACCTGCATTTCACCATTAGGAGGGAATAGAAAGGCAGTCTTCCATTCCTCTACCCAGAGCACCACAATCCTGCCACTGTACCCTCTTGTCCTCTGCACACTCCAACTGATAACTAAGCCATTATACTAGCAAACACTCAGTGTACCTAGTGGCATCCTATACGTGGCTATTGGACTTTGCTATAGTCCCACTAGTGCAAAGACATTTGCAGAGCGCGTCTGCCTGCATTGCACACTACAACTCATTCTAACCAAGCCATTATACTAGCAAACACTCAGTGTACCTAGTGGCATCCTATACGTGGCTATTGGACTTTGCTATAGTCCCACTAGTGCAAAGACATTTGCAGAGCGCGTCTGCCTGCGTTGCACACTACAACTCATTCTAACCAAGCCATTATACTAGCAAACACTCAGTGTACCTAGTGGCATCCTATACGTGGCTATTGGACTTTGCTATAGTCCCACTAGTGCAAAGACATTTGCAGAGCGCGTCTGCCTGCGTTGCACACTACAACTCATTCTAACCAAGCCATTATACTAGCAAACACTCAGTGTACCTAGTGGCATCCTATACGTGGCTATTGGACTTTGCTATAGTCCCACTAGTGCAAAGACATTTGCAGAGCGCGTCTGCCTGCGTTGCACACTACAACTCATTCTAACCAAGCCATTATACTAGCAAACACTCAGTGTACCTAGTGGCATCCTATACGTGGCTATTGGACTTTGCTATAGTCCCACTAGTGCAAAGACATTTGCAGAGCGCGTCTGCCTGCGTTGCACACTACAACTCATTCTAACCAAGCCATTATACTAGCAAACACTCAGTGTACCTAGTGGCATCCTATACGTGGCTATTGGACTTTGCTATAGTCCCACTAGTGCAAAGACATTTGCAGAGCGCGTCTGCCTGCGTTGCACACTACAACTCATTCTAACCAAGCCATTATACTAGCAAACACTCAGTGTACCTAGTGGCATCCTATACGTGGCTATTGGACTTTGCTATAGTCCCACTAGTGCAAAGACATTTGCAGAGCGCGTCTGCCTGCGTTGCACACTACAACTCATTCTAACCAAGCCATTATACTAGCAAACACTCAGTGTACCTAGTGGCATCCTATACGTGGCTATTGGACTTTGCTATAGTCCCACTAGTGCAAAGACATTTGCAGAGCGCGTCTGCCTGCGTTGCACACTACAACTCATTCTAACCAAGCCATTATACTAGCAAACACTCAGTGTACCTAGTGGCATCCTATACGTGGCTATTGGACTTTGCTATAGTCCCACTAGTGCAAAGACATTTGCAGAGCGCGTCTGCCTGCGTTGCACACTACAACTCATTCTAACCAAGCCATTATACTAGCAAACACTCAGTGTACCTAGTGGCATCCTATACGTGGCTATTGGACTTTGCTATAGTCCCAGTAGTGCAAAGACATTTGCAGAGCGCGTCTGCCTGCGTTGCACACTACAACTCATTCTAACCAAGCCATTATACTAGCAAACACTCAGTGTACCTAGTGGCATCCTATACGTGGCTATTGGACTTTGCTATAGTCCCACTAGTGCAAAGACATTTGCAGAGCGCGTCTGCCTGCGTTGCACACTACAACTCATTCTAACCAAGCCATTATACTAGCAAACACTCAGTGTACCTAGTGGCATCCTATACGTGGCTATTGGACTTTGCTATAGTCCCACTAGTGCAAAGACATTTGCAGAGCGCGTCTGCCTGCGTTGCACACTACAACTCATTCTAACCAAGCCATTATACTAGCAAACACTCAGTGTACCTAGTGGCATCCTATACGTGGCTATTGGACTTTGCTATAGTCCCACTAGTGCAAAGACATTTGCAGAGCGCGTCTGCCTGCGTTGCACACTACAACTCATTCTAACCAAGCCATTATACTAGCAAACACTCAGTGTACCTAGTGGCATCCTATACGTGGCTATTGGACTTTGCTATAGTCCCACTAGTGCAAAGACATTTGCAGAGCGCGTCTGCCTGCGTTGCACACTACAACTCATTCTAACCAAGCCATTATACTAGCAAACACTCAGTGTACCTAGTGGCATCCTATACGTGGCTATTGGACTTTGCTATAGTCCCACTAGTGCAAAGACATTTGCAGAGCGCGTCTGCCTGCGTTGCACACTACAACTCATTCTAACCAAGCCATTATACTAGCAAACACTCAGTGTACCTAGTGGCATCCTATACGTGGCTATTGGACTTTGCTATAGTCCCACTAGTGCAAAGACATTTGCAGCACGTCTGCCTGCGTTGCACACTCCAACTAATTATAACTAAGTTGCATTGTCAGGGATATTTATTCTTTATTATTCTGCTGTTAATAAAGCTAGACCACCACTGCAATCTTCACCACCTCTCAATTTTTACTACCACATTTTCAGTCCACAATCTTGTCGCAATCAACATGAGTGGCAAAATGACAGATGCTGGTGGAAAGGGGAAGAGGCGTGGTGGAAAAGGCAAAAAAGGTTTTGTCCGTGGGGAAGGTGGCAAAGCTCCATTATCATCTGCTGAAGATAGACCATCTACCAGCAAAAGTAAGATGTCTACTACTTACCGTGGACAATCCGATGTGCTCCCTTTGTTACGGACACGAACAACAGGAACAAAGGTAGATGATGGGCAAAAAAGGAAAATGCTTGAATGGATCTCAAGTGGTCCAACAAGTGCCCTCTCTGCCACTTCAAGTACCGCATCCAAAAAACACCAGTCCTCTGAGTTGTCATCCCAATCAAACTTGCTTTCTCCCAGCTCTGAAGTCTCCATCAGCCCTGCACAGTATGGTGGAACTGAGATGGCTGAGTCTGCAGAGCTGTTCAGTCACACTATAGCCTGGGAATCAGAGGTCTGCTCCCAAGCTACAGTGAGTACAGAACAGGAAATGGTCTGCAGTGATGCCCAGAACCTTTGTGACTCAGATTCAGGCCGTGAGGACCAAGTTTCTGAGCATAATGTTGACCCTTTGTCACAAACTGTAACACCTGTGGTTATAGACAATGAGGAACATACTGATGAAGATGAGACGCAGATACCCGATTGGGATGACAACTTAAATATTCGGTCAGGGCAAGAAGAGGCTCGGTCTGAGGGGGAGGGGAGTGCAAACACAACAATTGATGATGACGTTCTAGATCCCACCTACTGTCAACCCCCAGTCAGGCACTCGAGGAGGTCAACAGAGGCGGTGGAGGAGGATGCAACCGACGACGAAGTTACCTTGCGCCTTCCTGGACAGAGTCGGAGCACTGGTAGCACGTCTACAACTGCATCCTCAGCCACCACTCTGCCTATGAGCATTATTCGGGGTGGATCAACAGGTCGCATGGCCTCTAAGCCTTGCCTAGCCTGGTCCTTTTTTCACATCGAAAAAGATCGCCCAACTCATGTGATATGTAACATTTGTCATGATTCTGTTAGTAGAGGTCAAAACCTCAGCAGTTTGACAACTTCTTCCATGAATCGTCACATGACTAAATATCATAAGTCCCGGTGGGAAGCTCACCGTGCTGCAATGCGGCCTAGTGGAGCGAACCATCCACCGCCCGCCCCTTCCACTGCATCCGCGCGCTCTTCATCTTCTAGGACTGTGGGGACAGCTGCCACACCTGTTTTTCCACGCAAAACTTCCACCACTGTAACCGCAACAGGCAGTTTGCTTGTAAGGTCGTCAGTTGGTTTGGAAGGGGAAACAAGTGAGTGTGTACAGCTCTCTCAGACATCGATAGCACCAACGTTGGATGAAGGCAACATCATGTCTCCGCCTGCACTTTCCTCACAAACCTGCATTTTTCAAGGGACACCCTACTCAACACCGTCTACACACAGCAGCCAGATCTCTGTCCCTCAGATGTGGTCAAATAAAAGGCCACTTCCTCCGACCCATGACAAAGCTAAGAGGTTGACTCTATCCCTCTGTAAGCTGTTGGCTACCGAAATGCTGCCTTTCCGCCTAGTGGACACACAGGATTTTAGAGACCTTATGTCTGTCGCTGTGCCCCAGTACCAGATGCCTAGTCGCCACTACTTCTCTAAGAAAGGTGTGCCCGCGCTACACCAGCATGTCGCACACAACATCACCGCTTCCTTGAGAAACTCTGTGTGTGAACGGGTGCATTTCACCACCGATACTTGGACCAGTAAGCATGGACAGGGACGTTACATGTCGCTGACTGGGCACTGGGTAACTATGGTGATAGATGGTGAAGGGTCTGCTGCACAAGTCTTGCCGTCCCCACGACTTGTGTGTCAATCCTCTGTCTGTCCAAGTTCCGCCACTGCTTCTGCATCCTCCACCTCATCTGGGTCCTCCACCTCCGCCCCAAGCCTGCCTGGTCAGGCCACCAGCGTTCTCACTGCGCAGAAGGAATCACGCACCCCTCATTACTATGCTGGCAGCAGAGCGCAACGGCATCAGGCGGTCTTTAGCTTGACATGTCTTGGTAATAAGAGTCACACAGCTGAGGAGTTGTGGTCAGCTTTGCGGTCCGAGTTTAATAAATGGTTGTCTCCACTCAAACTGCAGCCTGGTAAGGCCGTGTGCGACAATGCTGCAAACCTGGGTGCGGCACTTCGCCTGGGCAAGGTGACACACGTACCTTGTATGGCTCACGTGTTGAACCTTGTCGTGCAGCAATTTTTAACACACTATCCCGGCCTAGATGGCCTTCTGAACAGGGCACGAAAACTGTCAGCTCACTTCCGCCGTTCAAGCGCCGCAGCAGAGCGACTTGCATCGCTCCAGAAGTCTTTCGGCCTGCCGGTTCATCGCCTGAAATGCGATGTGGCGACACGCTGGAATTCAACTCTCCACATGTTACAGCGACTGTGGCAGCACCGCAGAGCCCTGGTGCAATACGTCATGACGTATAGCCTGGGCCAACGAGATGCAGAGGTGGGGCAGATCACCCTGATGGAGTGGTCTCAGATCAAGGACCTATGCACCCTTCTGCACAGTTTCGACATGGCGACGAATATGTTTAGCTCTGACAATGCCATTATCAGCATGACGATTCCAGTCATTTACATGCTGGAGCACACGCTAAACACTATTCGGAGTCAGGGGGTGGGACAACATGAAGGGGAGGAACTACAGGAGGATTCATATGCGCAAGGGACAACAACATCACGAAGGTCCAGACGTTCATCATCACCAACGCAGCAGGCATGGGACCATGGGGGACAGGGATCGACAAGGGCGCATAGTAGCAGGCGAAATGTTGAGCAAGGTGCAGGAGAACATGAAGAAATGGAGGACGAACTGTCCATGGACATGGAAGACTCAGCGGATGAGGGAGACCTTGGTCAAATTTCAGTTGAAAGAGGTTGGGGTCAGATGTCAGAGGAAGAAAGAACGGGTAGCACCTCTATGCCACAAACACAGCATGGACTTGGTCCGCATGGCTGCGCAAGACACATGAGTGCCTTTTTGTTGCACTACCTCCAACATGACAGTCGTATTGTCAAAATTAGAAGTGATGATGACTACTGGATTGCCACACTATTAGATCCCCGGTACAAGTCCAAATTTTGTGACATAATTCCAGCCATAGAAAGGGACGCACGTATGCAGGAGTATCAGCAGAAGCTGTTACTAGATCTTAGCTCGGCTTTTCCACCAAACAACCGTGCAGGTGCAGGGAGTGAATCTCCCAGTTGTAACTTGACAAACATGGGACGGTCTCGTCATCTTCAACAGTCTACCCGTACCAGTAGGACCTTTTCTGGTGCCGGTAACAGCAATTTTATGGAATCTTTTCATAATTTTTTTAGACCCTCTTTTGCAAGGCCACCAGAGACAACAAGTCTGACACATACTCAACGGCTGGAGAGGATGATACAGGAGTATCTCCAAATGAACATCGATGCCATGACTGTGCAACTGGAGCCTTGCTCCTTTTGGGCTTCAAACATAGAAAAATGGCCAGAGCTCTCCAGTTACGCCTTGGAGATTTTGTCGTGTCCAGCTGCCAGCGTTGTCTCTGAACGTGTATTCAGTGCTGCTGGGTGTGTGCTGACAGATAAGCGCACGCGTCTGTCCAGTGACAATGTGGACAGACTGACGTTCATCAAAATGAACAAGTCATGGATCCAGAAGGAATTTACTACCCCTGTGTCATCCTGGGGAGAGTAAATGCTTGTGGATTTGGAATGTGCTTGATGCAAATCAAAACATCCTGTTTGCAACTAGGGCCCAAGTGCTGCCACTGATGGGGTGGGTGTCTGTGTGGCCCAATTTTTGGAAAAAAGGGAGACTCCGCTTGGAGTAACCCTTGCTTGCTGTGTTTTTAAAAGAAGCCAAGATGAACAGAGCTGGGATCAGGAAAGACTTTGCTACCTACCCCGGTGTCATCCTGGGGACGGATAAGAATGGCGTATTTTTGAATGTGCTTGATGCAAATCTAGCTGTGAAGTGTACAACTGGGGCACAACTGCTGCCACTGAATGGGTGGGTGTGTGTGGGGCCCAATTTTTGGAAAAAAAGGGGAGACTCCGCTTGGAGTAACCCTTGCTTACATTGTTTTTAAAAGAAGCCAAGATGAACAAGTCATGGGTCAGCAAAGACTTTGCTACCTACCCCAGTGTCATCCTGGGGACGGCTAAGAATAGCGTATTTTTGAATGTGCTTGATGCAAATCAAAACATCCTGTTTGCAACTAGGGCCCAAGTGCTGCCACTGATGGGGTGGGTGTCTGTGTGGCCCAATTTTTGGAAAAAAGGGAGACTCCGCTTGGAGTAACCCTTGCTTGCTGTGTTTTTAAAAGAAGCCAAGATGAACAGAGCTGGGATCAGGAAAGACTTTGCTACCTACCCCGGTGTCATCCTGGGGACGGATAAGAATGGCGTATTTTTGAATGTGCTTGATGCAAATCTAGCTGTGAAGTGTACAACTGGGGCACAACTGCTGCCACTGAATGGGTGGGTGTGTGTGGGGCCCAATTTTTGGAAAAAAGGGGAGACTCCGCTTGGAGTAACCCTTGCTTACATTGTTTTTAAAAGAAGCCAAGATGAACAAGTCATGGGTCAGCAAAGACTTTGCTACCTACCCCAGTGTCATCCTGGGGACGGCTAAGAATAGCGTATTTTGGAATGTGCTTGATGCAAATCAAAACATCCTGTTTGCAACTAGGGCCCAAGTGCTGCCACTGATGGGGTGGGTGTCTGTGTGGCCCAATTTTTGGAAAAAAGGGAGACTCCGCTTGGAGTAACCCTTGCTTGCTGTGTTTTTAAAAGAAGCCAAGATGAACAGAGCTGGGATCAGGAAAGACTTTGCTACCTACCCCGGTGTCATCCTGGGGACGGATAAGAATGGCGTATTTTTGAATGTGCTTGATGCAAATCTAGCTGTGAAGTGTACAACTGGGGCACAACTGCTGCCACTGAATGGGTGGGTGTGTGTGGGGCCCAATTTTTGGAAAAAAGGGGAGACTCCGCTTGGAGTAACCCTTGCTTACATTGTTTTTAAAAGAAGCCAAGATGAACAAGTCATGGGTCAGCAAAGACTTTGCTACCTACCCCAGTGTCATCCTGGGGACGGCTAAGAATAGCGTATTTTTGAATGTGCTTGATGCAAATCAAAACATCCTGTTTGCAACTAGGGCCCAAGTGCTGCCACTGATGGGGTGGGTGTCTGTGTGGCCCAATTTTTGGAAAAAAGGGAGACTCCGCTTGGAGTAACCCTTGCTTGCTGTGTTTTTAAAAGAAGCCAAGATGAACAGAGCTGGGATCAGGAAAGACTTTGCTACCTACCCCGGTGTCATCCTGGGGACGGCTAAGAATAGCGTATTTTTGAATGTGCTTGATGCAAATCAAAACATCCTGTTTGCAACTAGGGCCCAAGTGCTGCCACTGATGGGGTGGGTGTCTGTGTGGCCCAATTTTTGGAAAAAAGGGAGACTCCGCTTGGAGTAACCCTTGCTTGCTGTGTTTTTAAAAGAAGCCAAGATGAACAGAGCTGGGATCAGGAAAGACTTTGCTACCTACCCCGGTGTCATCCTGGGGACGGATAAGAATGGCGTATTTTTGAATGTGCTTGATGCAAATCTAGCTGTGAAGTGTACAACTGGGGCACAACTGCTGCCACTGAATGGGTGGGTGTGTGTGGGGCCCAATTTTTGGAAAAAAGGGGAGACTCCGCTTGGAGTAACCCTTGCTTACATTGTTTTTAAAAGAAGCCAAGATGAACAAGTCATGGGTCAGCAAAGACTTTGCTACCTACCCCAGTGTCATCCTGGGGACGGCTAAGAATAGCGTATTTTTGAATGTGCTTGATGCAAATCAAAACATCCTGTTTGCAACTAGGGCCCAAGTGCTGCCACTGATGGGGTGGGTGTCTGTGTGGCCCAATTTTTGGAAAAAAGGGAGACTCCGCTTGGAGTAACCCTTGCTTGCTGTGTTTTTAAAAGAAGCCAAGATGAACAGAGCTGGGATCAGGAAAGACTTTGCTACCTACCCCGGTGTCATCCTGGGGACGGATAAGAATGGCGTATTTTTGAATGTGCTTGATGCAAATCTAGCTGTGAAGTGTACAACTGGGGCACAACTGCTGCCACTGAATGGGTGGGTGTGTGTGGGGCCCAATTTTTGGAAAAAAGGGGAGACTCCGCTTGGAGTAACCCTTGCTTACATTGTTTTTAAAAGAAGCCAAGATGAACAAGTCATGGGTCAGCAAAGACTTTGCTACCTACCCCAGTGTCATCCTGGGGACGGCTAAGAATAGCGTATTTTGGAATGTGCTTGATGCAAATCAAAACATCCTGTTTGCAACTAGGGCCCAAGTGCTGCCACTGATGGGGTGGGTGTCTGTGTGGCCCAATTTTTGGAAAAAAGGGAGACTCCGCTTGGAGTAACCCTTGCTTGCTGTGTTTTTAAAAGAAGCCAAGATGAACAGAGCTGGGATCAGGAAAGACTTTGCTACCTACCCCGGTGTCATCCTGGGGACGGATAAGAATGGCGTATTTTTGAATGTGCTTGATGCAAATCTAGCTGTGAAGTGTACAACTGGGGCACAACTGCTGCCACTGAATGGGTGGGTGTGTGTGGGGCCCAATTTTTGGAAAAAAGGGGAGACTCCGCTTGGAGTAACCCTTGCTTACATTGTTTTTAAAAGAAGCCAAGATGAACAAGTCATGGGTCAGCAAAGACTTTGCTACCTACCCCAGTGTCATCCTGGGGACGGCTAAGAATAGCGTATTTTTGAATGTGCTTGATGCAAATCAAAACATCCTGTTTGCAACTAGGGCCCAAGTGCTGCCACTGATGGGGTGGGTGTCTGTGTGGCCCAATTTTTGGAAAAAAGGGAGACTCCGCTTGGAGTAACCCTTGCTTGCTGTGTTTTTAAAAGAAGCCAAGATGAACAGAGCTGGGATCAGGAAAGACTTTGCTACCTACCCCGGTGTCATCCTGGGGACGGATAAGAATGGCGTATTTTTGAATGTGCTTGATGCAAATCTAGCTGTGAAGTGTACAACTGGGGCACAACTGCTGCCACTGAATGGGTGGGTGTGTGTGGGGCCCAATTTTTGGAAAAAAGGGGAGACTCCGCTTGGAGTCACCTTGCGGTGTTTTACATGACTTTAGAAGGGCGTGCCATGCCTATATCTGTGTGTCCTCCTCTTTTTCCTTGTCCAGCTGTTTTGTTTTCGCATGAGTACATGTCCTTGTCACTTTCCCATGTGTTTGTGTTGTGTTGTGAGTTGTTTGTCACCTTTTGGACACCTTTGAGGGTGTTTTCTAGGTGTTTTACTGTGTTTGTGATTGCCTGCCATTGTTTCCTATGGGCTCGAGTTCGGTTCGTCGAACGTTCGACGAGCCGAACTCGAGCCAGACCCCCGTTCGGCGAACCGCCTCGAGCCGAACCGGGACCGGTTCGCTCATCTCTACTCTTGATATTGAGCCAATGCAAGTTGGGCAGGTCCAACTTTACGTACAAGAGTGATAGTAAAGGTATAGAGAGAACGTGTGCCTGTGCTGTGGAGGCAAAGGACATTATGTCCATCAGTGTCCAGTAAGGCCTGGAGAACCCCAGCCCTCAGGGTTGGTTAGAGAAATGATCCAGGTGCTTGATTTGGTCCCATGTTGGCTACCATCTGCATCGCCAGGGTTGTGCACAAAATTCAGCCTTTTGTGTCTTCGAAGATGTCATCTGGGAAAAGGGTGCTGAGGTTTCGCATTCTCATGGGCCTTACAGTTGTTCCATTGATCTTCTGCCTGACTCTCGCCACCTCGGGACCGGGTATGTCTCCTATCTCTGTCAGAGACCTGTGCCATGTAGAAGTAACTCCAAGAGAACTTAGCCATGTCCCGAGTGATGTCCAATATAGACAAGAAGAGAGATACTCCTGCCTCTACCTCTATTCCTGAGAAGCATATTGCAGTCACCTGCGCCCTTACTATTTTTAAGGTTTTTAAGGGGTTTCGACAGCCTGGCAAAAAAGGCAGGGGACATAACGGGAGGGGGTACTTTCACGTCTTGACTCAAAACACTATTTAAGCTCTGCTGTGTTTACTGTGTGTCTCACTCTGCAACACCCAGTAAATGACCATCACTCCGAGTTGCCTTTGCTGTTTCGGAGTCATAGAGGGTGGCCAAACTCTGCTAGATTTTGTATCCACCCTACCCTGCAGAGATTTGCTTCCTCAGCCTATCACCTGCTAGCAGGTGATATATCAAGTGACTCCACCGTCCATTCCTGGCCTAAACATTGGTTCCTAGTTGCTCGTTTGCTCCTGTTCACGAGTATACTTGTGTTGATTCTCCTGTGCTTGACCCAGTCTGTTTACCCATTCTGTCCAATCTCTACTTCTGACCTCAGCTTTGTATTCCCATCCTGTGTTGCCGGGCCTGACCTTGGACCATCTAACTATGCCTCTGTCTCACGCTCCTGTACTTTGCTCCTGCAGACTTGACGCTCTGGTCACCTTTTGCAGATCCAGGCACTGATCTGGAATGGTACCTGGCGACTACCTGCAACCCAGGCTATCCTCACCATCAGGGGCTCTAGTAAAGACAATGTAGTCCCTTAACTACACCCCTCAAGGGTAAGCCCGTTGTGCAGTGGGTCCACACCCAACAGCGTGACATGTATCTAGAAGAAATGATGTTGTTTTTAAAGTAAAGGGCGATCACACAAAATATATCACACCAAATATTGAATTAATCTAGATTTTGGTAGGGTTTTAGAGTCACACCAAATGCAACACTTTGCTAAATTTGTGTTTAAAAAACTTATAAGGTCAAGGAACAACCTGGTATCATCTTGAGCCTATGTCGTCATCATCAATATGCATGGCTTATGGAAAGATACTGATACACCACTTGCAGTATTAAAAGATTTGTTAACTTTCATGTTTTTTTTAATCTACAGACATGCTGTTTTAAAAAATAACAGAGTCAGCCTTTCTTACTCACTACTGCTCCAGTACTGCATTCCTCCACCAGCGGTGGCATCACCACTGCAGCCTTGTCAACAAATACTGGGAAAGTGGCAAAGATGCAGTGCTGGAGCGTCAGGAGGTAGGTAAGGCAGATTTTTTTTTTACAGAACATGGACTAAAAAAAATGAAAGTACAAAACCTCTTTAAAACTTCCGTATTATTTTTTTTTAAAAAAAAATGATTTGCTATTTTGCCATGTTATCACTACAGGTGCTTAATTTGACCATTTTAGAAAAAACTACCCAAAAATCCACAATTCCAGGACAGGAAGGGAAGGTAATCCTTTCCATTCCATCCATTCTTTGCTAATGTTACAATGACTGTCTAAGGGGCACTTTGCACGCTGCGACATCGCACCTGCGATCTCGTTGGGGTAAAATTGAAAGTGACGCACATCTGGCGATGTCGCAGCATGTAAAGCCTAAATACATTGATCACCGATCGCAAAAACGTCACAATCGGGTGATCGGTGTAGCGTCGGTCATTTCCATAATTTGGAAATGACCGATGTTGCGATGTTGTTCCTCGTTCCTGCAGCAGCACACATCGCTGTGTGTGAAGCCGCAGGAGCGAGGAACATCTCCTACTTGCGTCCCGGCTGCAATGAGGACGGAGGTGGGCGGGATGTTTATGTCCCGCTCATCTCCGCCCCTCCGCTTCAATTGCCTGCCGTGTGACGTCGCTGTGACGCCGCACGACCCGCCCCCTTAGGGAGGAGGCGGATCGCCGGCCAGAGCGACGTTGCAGGACAGTGTGAGTGCATGTGAAGCTTGCGTAGCGATAATGTTTGCTACGGCAGCTATCACTAGATATCGCAGCTGCGACGGGGCGGGGACTATCGCACTCGGCATCGCAAGCATCGGCTTGCGATGTCGTTGTGTGCAAAGTGCCCCTTAGGCTTCTCATAACCACAAGGCCTCACATCGTTTCCAAGGCCCGCAGCCTCTCTGGCACATACACATTTTATTTGGTTCATTCTCATAAAAGCCATTTGATAGCTCTTTATTGAAGTTCTATAAAATGTACCAGTCAGGTATGAATATGCCTATAAAGTTATGAAGTCTACAAAATGTTACAGTAACAAATTCTTACAAGGTAATAAAATGATGACAGGGTGAATGACCCCTCCTCAGCTCATAAGTGTAAATGTGCAATCATGTTCTAGCTAGTAAAATGTCTGACGGTGCAGTTTGGAAACCATTTGTATCATTTTACCTTTGTGCTGACTATCCATTATATTATTTGTTTCTCCAGAGATGGATGTGACGGCAATGCTGTTGTTTGCTATGTTAACATTTATGACGGTAGTCACTTTGCTGGTATTCTTAGAAGAAGCATACTATATGTACACCAAAATGTCCGGCTCCATTAAGGCAATACTTATCTGGATAAATTCTGCTGCACCGGTACGTACTTGTACAATCAAGGCTATTAACAGTACATTATCATTCTGAAGTAAAATGGGAAATTATAAACCCCAAGAAATAGCGGTCTTTACATATAATCAGTATTTACGGGAATATATCATATACATGGTGTCTGATCTGCAGGCAGCATAGTATAGAGCTGGAGGAGCTGAGCAGAGGGAAATATTCAATATTACCTGTGCTATATTTATTTTAAGCCACACCTTTTCTCTCCTTAGGAGTCCAGTGGGCGGTCATATTGATTAATTTATAGCCTTCCCTGAATGTTGTGCATAAATAGATATTTATCAATCATTAACACTGCCCAATGGTCTCTTAAAGGGATTGTCCACTACTAGGACAACCCCTTCTGATTCCACATGTTTCCCCCAGGTAAAATATTAAAGTCTATACTCACCTCCTGTACTGGCGATGTTCCAGCGGTGCCGCGGCTCGCAGGTCTGGGGTTCACATGACGTTGTGCAGTCTCTTGAGCCCCCACATCCAATCAGCACTGGCTTCTGTCTCCCCGCCTTTATACCAAATGGGCAATCAACAGGAAGTGAGCACAGCCGCAGCGCTCACTTCCTGTTGATTAACTCGTTTGATCTGAGGGCGGGGAGATGAAAGCTGGTGCTGATTGGATGTGGGGCTCGTGTGGCGTCACAATGTCATGTGAGCCCGGACATCGCTGGAATGGTGCCAATATGTGGTGTGGGTATAGGCTTTATTATTTCACCTAGGGCAAACATGTGGAATCAGGAAGGTTGTCCTAGTAGTGGACAATTCCTTTAAGTATAAGTCATACTAAATGTTCCCAACAAAACTATATTTATCAATATAACATGCTACCTATAGGAAGGTGCTATGGGCACCATTGAAATGTGAACTTATACTAGATAAAACTTTTTTGCTTTAAAATGAATATATTAAAAAATGTATGTAGATGTTATAATGTATTTCTTCTGTCTTGTGAAATCACTGGTGATCAGATGGGCAGCTCAAGAATGGCGTAAGTGCAGAGCCACAGAGACATCTAAGGCGAGTCTGGTCCCATCATAACCATGTTATAATATCTGCTAGCTAGACAAGGATATAAACAATGTATAAATGTCAGAATGGCAGGAAGATGCTATGGTTGGCAAGAGGAATGGTAACACTCAGGCATCAGTTTAGGCATCCATTTCCAGGAGGAATAACAGAGGAATAACAAGTTATAGGAAAAGATGATACAGCATTGTAATTTAATAAGAAATGCAGAAGTGGTTATATACTATTGTAATTTACATGACAATATGTATTAATGAAATCAGTATTAACTAATAAACATAAATACATACATTTTACTAACAGGCTCTTCCATTACAGGTAATTGCAATAACGTGCTGTGTTGGAATGTGGATTCCCAGGAGTACAATGTTTACAGATTTTACTGCCTCCGTGTAAGTATTAGAAAATGTATTACATATATGAATAATTAACCCCTCAGGAACTGAGTCTGCTCCTTGAAGCGAGAGTGCCAGCTGTTTTCTAGCAAGCACTCAACATTATCTGATATATTGGTTCTGGGTAGCTCCAACCATATCCATTTGAGCTCTTGAATGCCACTGTCAAGTGTAACAATGTCATTTAACTGGTTTCAAAATGGCATCTGTCCCTTCTGTGATCTCGAGGTGCCAATCAGTTGCCATGACAGCTGGGACCTTCAGAGCCCCCATGTCTTCTATGTCAGATCTCCTTTAAAACCCTATCTTATGCTAGTCTTCATAGGATATTGTCATTTTTACAATACACTGCAATACTATGTGTAACGCCGGCATTCCTGCACTGTCCTGCTTCCTTCTTTAGGCAGGGACACCGACGTATTCACCTTCGCAGCTGGACATCTGTGTCTCCTCCACCTCTGACTCCTACTCCTTCTCCGGCTTCCAGGCACCAGGGATTGTGCACGTCACACAGGTCTCCTGGCAACATTCTTAGTGCATGCACATGTGACGCCCTGGACTAGTCAGGTCGTCCCAGGTAGTCCCATGCACACACACCCCCTCCCTAAAAAGGTGACAGCAGCCAAACTTCAAAACCTTGTCACCACCCTCCAGGTTTGATGTCCACACCAGGGGGGTGGAGCCAGGTGGTTGGCTCCACCCACCAAGGAGTTCACAGGCCTGGAGGCGGGAAAAAGCAGTGGAGTTCTTGAGAGTAGTTGGAGAGAGTAGTTTGACAGTGGAGGAGAGAAGTCAAGTTCAAGGGCAGACCTGTGACCAGGCCTGCCGATAGTCTACTCAGGTGGCTGGGTTGGAGCCCAGTCACCTCTGGAAAGGAAGCAGACGGTGGTGGCCGCCTGCAGGGGCTGGGATTACAGCCGGTGGAACCGTAGGGACCGGGGTCGGGCGGTGGCCCGCCGGTACCGAACCGGGGAACCGACTGGAAACCGGAGCACCAGGAGGGGTACTCAGACCCAGTACAAAGCCCAGAATCCACAGGGCTGAGTCGAATCAACTGATTAAGGACTGGACTTTAGGACCTTTCCCACACAAGACCCAACTGAAGACAACAGCCCAACCATTAGGGTAAAGCCACCGCCAAGGCATAGAGACCCAAGGGGCCAGCGTCTGCGGGCAAAGAGGGCTCTCCCGACACCCAGCAAGCCGGGGAGTGGACTACCGTTGCTTAGGCATAGGAGTCAAAACATTCTCATAAGGAAGTGCAGGAGAAAGGCGGAAACCACCAACCTGTTAAGGGAGAAGCTGCAGCCGGCTGCGGGCGCCGTTCATCATCCCGTTTGGTTTACCAGAGACTCCAGTGTGTTGTGTCATAGTGAGAACAACAGTGCCTTCGGTCCGCACATCACGCCGCACCGCACCAGCACCCAGCACGCACCCATCCCCACTCCTCAGAACTTCCCTCGGGCCCCCGGGACCATCACTCCCCTACCCACAGAGGGGTCAACACCAGGCTGCGCAACACCGTTCCCGGGAGGCCTAGTCAACGACAGCGGTGGTGTCCATCCATTCACCACAACCCGTGGGTGGAGTCATGAACTTATATCCCTTACAAACCACCGCGGCCCCAACCGTGGAACTCCCCACCGAAGTCCCTGCATGTAGCGCCAACCCCCTTGCAGAGCGACGTGACCCCCGGGTCCGTGAGGAGCTCGAGCCACCCACCGTACGAGCACGGATCCGAGCGGCTCGGCAGCCAGCCGAGCCCGCGGGGCGGTGCACACATGCGTGCTACCTGCCTCTGAAATGGGCAGCGTGCACACTCTAAAATGTCCCCAGCCTATGGCAATAAGTCACTCATTTAAGGTACCGTCCCCTGTAGTGAGGTGCCTGAGGAATTGGGTTCCTAGTATGCCAGTTTCCGCTCATACACCAGTCTGCTGTCTGTCCTTGAATCTGATCCTGTCCTGCCTGTCTACAGTATCTGCTCCATCTTGCCTGCCCCCCCATACCTGCGTTCCTGACCTTTGGGTCAGCTGCTGAAGTACCGGGTACTGCTCTGGAGTAGTACCTGGTGTCTACCCACAACCCAGTCCCTTCACACCATCAGAGGTTCTGGTGAAGCCCAGTCTGTGGCGCAGCAGGTCCACACCCGCTAGCATAACACTATGGTACGAAACAGTCACAGATTCAAATCACTCAACCAGTCCAATTAAAAATGTAAAAGATAATAAAAAATATATTGAAAAAACTTACATTTTTTCCCCAATGGTAAATAGCAAAATATAAAAAGTAAAAAAAAAAATAGAACATTTAATATTGCTGCACATGTAACTGCTTTAACTAAGAAATTATGTAAACATTTATTGTATACCATGAACCCCAAACTGAAAAAAAACAAGACAAAAACCCCAGAATTAGTAATTTTTGGTTCCTCAATTCCCGAAAAATGCAAAAAATATCTCAAAATAATAAATATAACACAAAGACCAAAAACAATAACTCACAAATGTCTATTGACAGAAGAATAGAATAAAGAGTTACAGGTCACGCAAAACGGTGACCCAAACAATTTTTTTTACCATTTTAAAAAAAAAAACTAAACTAATAATATACTGTGTGAATATATAATTATAATAATTAATATATATATATATATATACATATATATATATACAGCGCATATATATATATATATATATATATATATATATATATATATATATATATACACATATATATACATATATATATATATACATATATACACTTTTTTATATATTTTTATACATATATATATATATCTATATATATAATTGCTTTATTCTGTCTGTCTGTCTGTCTTGCTCCAAAATTGTGTCCTTACGGTGACAAACAGCGGATTGGCCGCTGGGCTCGCCATGGCTCCGCCCCCTCGCACGGATTGGCCTCTCGCCCCGGCCCCCTGCACGCATTGGCAACTCGGCCACGCCCCGCCCCCCCTCACGCATTGCACGCTCGCTCTGGCCCTGCCCCCCGCACGCATTCCCCGAACCGACTCCCAGGTGAGTGCTGTACCCCGGGAGCCCACATCAGCGTACGCCAGCGTACGCTGGTGTGGGCTCCCGTGCAAGCGGGGGGCGGGGTACGCTGGTAACCATGTAATATTCTAGCATGGTTACCAGCGTACACCGGCTCCCAGGTGAGCGCATCAAGGTCCTGCAGCGGCGGAACACACACACACACACGCACACACATAAGAACAGACACACACACACGCACACATCAGATCACACTCACTCTCACACACACCTCACACACACATCAGATCGCATCCACACACTCACAACATCCCGTGATATCGCTTGCTTCTCGGCGGCGATGCTGTGCGTGCAGTGACCTTCCAGGACCTGCTGGAGGATCACATGGCCGGAAGCATGTGGTATCTCCGGATGTTGTAATTGTGTGAGCGCGTATGTGCGATATCGTCAGTGTGTGTGTGCGTGTATGCGATCGGATGTGTGTGAGTGTGTTCTGATGTGTGAGTGTGTGTGTGTGAGTGTATGCGATCGGATCTGTGAGTGTCGGCAGAGGAGCACGGCGTGCAGCACAGCTGCTGGGACCGCCCACCGGTGGGCACAGGGAGAAGCGGGGTGTGTGTGTGAGTGTATGCGATCAGATGTGTGCGTGTATACTGTCTGATGTGTGACTGTGGAGCACGATGGGGGGTTCACAGCATGGGGGATGGAGCACGATGGGGGGTGCGCAGCATGGGGGATGGAGCACGATGGGGAGTGCGCAGCATGGGGGATGGAGCACGATGGGGAGTGCGCAGCATGGGGGATAGAGCATGATGGGGAGTGCGCAGCATGGGGGATAGAGCACAATGGGGAGTGCGCAGCATGGGGGATGGAGCACGATCGGGAATGCGCAGCATGGGGGATGGAGCACGATGGGGGGTGCGCAGCATGGGGGATGGAGCACGATGGGGGGTGCGCAGCATGGGGAATGGAGCATGTTTGGGAGTGTGCAGCATGGGGGATAGAGCACGTTTGGGAGTGCGCAGCATGGGGGATGGAGCACGATGGGGAGTGCGCAGCATGGGGGATAGAGCACGATGGGGAGTGCGCAGCATGGGGGATAGAGCACGATGGGGAGTGCGCAGCATGGGGGATAGAGCACGATGGGGAGTGCGCAGCATGGGGGATAGAGCACGATGGGGAGTGCGCAGCATGGGGGATAGAGCACGATGGGGAGTGCGCAGCATGGGGGATGGAGCACAATGGGGAGTGCGCAGCATGGGGGATGGAGCACGATGGGGGGTGCGCAGCATGGGGGATGGAGCACGATGGGGGGTGCGCAGCATGGGGGATGGAGCACGTTTGGGAGTGCGCAGCATGGGGGATAGAGCATGATGGGGAGTGCGAAGCATGGGGGATGGAGCACGATGGGGAATGCGCAGCATGGGGGATGGAGCACGTTTGGGAGTGCGCAGCATGGGGGATGGAGCACGATGGGGAATGCGCAGCATAGGGGATGGAGCACGATGGGGAGTGCGCAGCATGGGGGATGGAGCACAATGGGGAGTGTGCAGCATGGGGGATGGAGCACAATGGGGAGTGCGCAACATGGGGGATGGAGCACAATGGGGGGTGCGCAGCATGGGGGATGGCGCACGATGGGGGGTGCGCAGCATGGGGGATGGAGCATGATGGGGAGTGCGCAGCATGGGGGATGGAGCACGATGGGGGGTGCGCAGCATGGGGGATGGAGCACGATGGGGGGTGCGCAGCATGGGGGATGGAGTACGATGAGGGGTGCGCAGCATGGGGAATGGAGCATGTTTGGGAGTGCGCAGCATGGGGGATAGAGCATGATGGGGAGTGCGCAGCATGGGGGATGGAGCACGATGGGGAGTGCGCAGCATGGGGGATAGAGCACGATGGGGAGTGCGCAGCATGGGGGATAGAGCACGATGGGGAGTGCGCAGCATGGGGGATAGAGCACGATGGGGAGTGCGCAGCATGGGGGATAGAGCACGATGGGGAGTGCGCAGCATGGGGGATAGAGCACGATGGGGAGTGCGCAGCATGGGGGATGGAGCACAATGGGGAGTGCGCAGCATGGGGGATGGAGCACGATGGGGGGTGCGCAGCATGGGGGATGGAGCACGATGGGGGGTGCGCAGCATGGGGGATGGAGCACGTTTGGGAGTGCGCAGCATGGGGGATAGAGCATGATGGGGAGTGCGAAGCATGGGGGATGGAGCACGATGGGGAGTGCGCAGCATGGGGGATGGAGCACGTTTGGGAGTGCGCAGCATGGAGGATGGAGCACGATGGGGAATGCGCAGCATAGGGGATGGAGCACGATGGGGAGTGCGCAGCATGGGGGATGGAGCACAATGGGGAGTGTGCAGCATGGGGGATGGAGCACAATGGGGAGTGCGCAACATGGGGGATGGAGCACAATGGGGGGTGCGCAGCATGGGGGATGGCGCACGATGGGGGGTGCGCAGCATGGGGGATGGAGCATGATGGGGAGTGCGCAGCATGGGGGATAGAGCACGATGGGGGGTGCGCAGCATGGGGGATGGAGCACGATGGGGGGTGCGCAGCATGGGGGATGGAGCACGATGGGGAGTGCGCAGCATGGGGGATGGAGCATGTTTGGGAGTGCGCAGCATGGGGGATAGAGCACGATGGGGAGTGCGCAGCATGGGGGATGGAGCACGATGGGGAGTGCGCAGCATGGGGGATAGAGCACGATGGGGAGTGCGCAGCATGGGGGATAGAGCACGATGGGGAGTGCGCAGCATGGGGGATAGAGCACGATGGGGAGTGCACAGCATGGGGGATGGAGCACGATGGGGGGTGCGCAGCATGGGGGATGGAGCACGATGGGGGGTGCGCAGCATGGGGGATGGAGCACGTTTGGGAGTGCGCAGCATGGGGGATAGAGCACGATGGGGAGTGCGAAGCATGGGGGATGGAGCACGATGGGGAGTGCGCAGCATGGGGGATGGAGCACGTTTGGGAGTGCGCAGCATGGGGGATGGAGCACGATGGGGAATGCGCAGCATAGGGGATGGAGCACGATGGGGAGTACGCAGCATGGGGGATGGAGCACAATGGGGAGTGTGCGGCATGGGGGATGGAGCACAATGGGGAGTGCGCAGCATGGGGGATGGAGCACAATGGGGGGTGCGCAGCATGGGGGATGGCGCACGATGGGGGGTGCACAGCATGGGGGATGGAGCACGATGGGGAGTGCGCAGCATGGGGGATGGAGCACAATGGGGGGTGCGCAGCATGGGGGATGGAGCACGATGGGGGGTGCGCAGCATGGGGGATGGAGCACGATGGGGGGTGCGCAGCATGGGGGTTGGAGCATGTTTGGGAGTGCGCAGCATGGGGGATAGAGCACGATGGGGAGTGCGCAGCATGGGGGATGGAGCACGATGGGGAGTGCGCAGCATGGGGGATAGAGCACGATGGGGAGTGCGCAGCATGGGGGATAGAGCACGATGGGGAGTGCGCAGCATGGGGGATAGAGCACGATGGGGAGTGCGCAGCATGGGGGATAGAGCACGATGGGGAGTGCGCAGCATGGGGGATAGAGCACGATGGGGAGTGCGCAGCATGGGGGATGGAGCACAATGGGGAGTGCGCAGCATGGGGGATGGAGCACGATGGGGGGTGCGCAGCATGGGGGATGGAGCATGATGGGGGGTGCGCAGCATGGGGGATGGAGCACGTTTGGGAGTGCGCAGCATGGGGGATAGAGCACGATGGGGAGTGCGAAGCATGGGGGATGGAGCACGATGGGGAGTGCGCAGCATGGGGGATGGAGCACGTTTGGGAGTGCGCAGCATGGGGAATGGAGCACGATGGGGAATGCGCAGCATAGGGGATGGAGCACGATGGGGAGTGCGCAGCATGGGGGATGGAGCACAATGGGGAGTGTGCAGCATGGGGGATGGAGCACAATGGGGAGTGCGCAGCATGGGGGATGGAGCACAATGGGGGGTGCACAGCATGGGGGATGGCGCATGATGGGGGGTGCGCAGCATGGGGGATGGAGCACGATGGGGAGTGCGCAGCATGGGGGATGGAGCACGATGGGGGGTGCGCAGCATGGGGGATGGAGCACGATGGGGGGTGCGCAGCATGGGGGATGGAGCACGATTGGGAGTACACACCTCCCCCCAAAACACACACACACACTGCCACACACGCACTGCATAACACACCACACACACTGGGAATCCCAAACACTGCCCTACACAGACACCCACACACACAGACAACGCCGCACACACACACAACACTCAGCACACAAACACGGCGGCACACACAAATATACGCACATACCGCACAACACACACATTGCACAAAACATACCTCCCCCCAAAACACACACACACCCCACACCAACACAAACCGCGCAACACACACACACAACACTACAGACACACAGCGCTCTACAAACAACGCAACACTCAAACAACACCCCCCGCCACACCCAGACAACACCCAGAACATGTACAGCGCCCTACACAAACACTTGGTAACTACACACAACAACATATATATATATATATATATATATATATATATAACAGAAATCATACATTAACTACACAATACGTAAATTCTAGAATACCCGATGCGCAGAATCGGGCCACCTACTAGTATATATATATATATATATATATATATATATATATATAACACAAAAAATAGTGGAATTGTGTTTTTTTTTCCATCATTTCGCTGCACTTTGATTTTTTTATTCTACTGCTTTTCAGTACAATACATGCTAAAATAGTTTCCTTCAAGTCTACAACTCAGCCTATTCAGCTTCCATAGGAGTAGTCACCCATCTTTGCACTTTTCTACATAGCTTACATTTATGATGAAGCCACCATTTCTATATTGTGGCTTTGTTATAAAATTGATATGAAATACTAAACATATATTTGCTTCAATAATTATTGCCTTATGGGACACAATATTCTGTTTTCTTCTCTCTATTAGGTTTCTGTCTGTCCTTATACACAAATTTCAGCTGATGCTGGTGAGTGAAAGTGGCGGTAGCAGAGCATTCCTCGCGAAGTATGCTGACACAAAGCTTCAGCTTCACACCGGACCACTGTGCTGCTGCTGTGTGTGCTTTCCGAGAAAAAATATTCACAGGTTGGTGTACAAGCTGTCACAATACACCTACCCTTCCACAGCTATGTTATCACAGGAGATAATCTTCTCGGTTGGCTGTACACACATTCATTCTGATATGTTATCTGATTATTATGATATAGGATATATGGTTTTTATGTGACAGTCTTTCTAGTAGCCAATGATTCTTTTACAACACTGATAGGGATCAGAAATCCTCTCTTCCCTCTCAGGGAGACCTAAAACATCTCCATACAGTTATAAAGGTGGCCACACGTCATAGATAAATGCTAGCCAAACCCAACATTTACAGCAGAAACTACCAACCATCTAAAGTTAAATCCAGAAATATTTGACAATGACACAAGTTTTGGCATTTTAGCTGTTTACCAAAATATGTTCAAGGTACAGTTATATAATCAATATGGGCTTAAAGTGCAGAATCTCAACTTTAATTTGTGGGTATTCACAATTAGGGTTGGAATTTAGGCTCTTTAATATATAGCTGCCTCTTTTTCAAGAGACTCAAGGTAATTAGACAATATCTCAAAATCTTTAATGGGCTGCATGGGCTATTCCTTCATTAATCCATAATCAATTAAGCATGTAAAAGTTCTGGAGCTGATTCCAGGTGGGGCATTTCCATTTGGAAGCTGTTGCTGTGAAACCACAACATGTTGTTAAAGAAGCTCTCAATGGAAGAGAAACAGATCATCGTTAAGCTGAAAAAAAGGAATAAATCCATCAAAGAGAAAACAGAAATGTTAGGCATGGCCAAATCAACAGTTTGATATATTCTGCAAAAAGAAAAAAAAAAGGAATGCACTGGTGAGCTTGGAAACTAAAAAAGGCCTGGACGTTCAGGATAGAAAGCAATGGTGAATGATTGCAGAATCCTTTCTATGGTAAAGAAAGTCCCCTTCACAAAATCCACCCAAGGGAAGAACACTCACCAGGAAGTAGATGTTTCAGTATCTAGGTCTACCCACATATATAAGAATTGATAAGAGCAAATGCAAAGTGTTCACCAAAACCTTAAACATAGAAAGACCGCATTAGATAGAAAACAAATCTAAAAAATCCAGCACAGCTCTGGAAAAACAGTCTTTGGAAAGATACTAAGATCAATCTGTACCAGAATGATGAGAAGAAGAAAGTATGAAAAAGGCTTGAAATGGCCTATGATCCAAAGCACAGCACATCCGCTATAAATCTTGGTTGCCGTCGGTGTTATGGCCGGGCATACATGGCTTCCAATGGCACATGGTCACTTTTGTTTATTGATGATGTGATTGAAGACAAAAGCAGTCGGATCAATTCTGAAGTGTACAGACCTATACTATCTGCTCAGATTCAACCAAATGCAACAAGGTTGATTGGATGGCGCTTCACAGTACAGATGGATAATGACCCAAAACATACTGCAAAAGACAACCCAGGAGAGTTTTAAGACAAAGAAGTGGAATATTTTGCAACATTGTCAACCCCATCAAGCATGCATTTCACATACTATATGACAATATGTGATTGATTGATTAATTGTGTGGACAGGTGTCTTTTATTAACGAGTCCAAAAAGGCGCAACTAATACAGGTAATGAGTGCAGAGTGGAAGAGCTTCTTAAAGAAAAAATAACAGGTCTGTGAAAGCCAGAATTCTTGTTGGTTGGTAGGTGATCAAATACCTATTTCATGCAATAAAATGCAAATTAATTTTTTATACAATGGTTTTTTTTTGGGGGGGGGGTTCTTGAAGTGTGCCTACAATAAAAATTACAGACCTCTCCATTCTTTGTAGGTGGGAACACTTGCAAAATCAGCAATGTAGCAAATACAAGTTATTTTCCCTACTGTATAATAAAAATTAAATTGGTAATAATAGTATTAACTATTATGCTAAGTAATTAAAGAATTAAAATACAACAAACAGAACAATGTGAAAATAATTGAAATATTGTATTATTCTGATTTATTTTCCATTTTTTTCAGTCGTACTTTATTTATCCTGAAGTTGGGAACCTTTCAGTTTGCTTTGTTGAGGCCAATATTAATGTTTTTGGCAATCGTGCTTTGGACTAATGGAACATACGCCATTGGTGATGTAAGTATTGTACTGTTACTGGATACAAAACACTCACCTTCTTCCTTAGGTCTCAATAAATTTAAGAATATGACTGAGCAGTCCAATATAGATTAGTTTAAAGTAGAGTTAACATAAGGTAGCCTTGGTTTACAGTCTAAGGTCCCTTTCATGCTACATCTTGGTGCCCGTTTCCAATAAGTGTATACAGCTGAACATGATGCATTACAGTGCGTATGGTGACTCTGCTGCATGATTATAGTCAGTGACCCTTCAGCACATATGCCCAAATCCCATTTTGCAAGGTGTTCTGGTGTAAGATTGATATCAAAACAAACATTAGATCACAGAGATTCAGAAAAACAGATTGAACCCCCTGGATAAACATGTACACCTGCAATACATACATTGACCACTAAAGGCCCCTAGATAAAGCTTTCCAATAAAACATGTTGGAAGCAATGGGTCCTACTGACTTACTGGTCTGTTTGTCTTTAACTGCTTGGCAATATCAGTTTTCATATTTAAGGGTGCTTTACACGCTGCGACATCGCTAGGGATTGCTAGCGATGTCGCGAGCGATAGCACCCGCCCCCGTCGTTGGTGCGATATGTGGTGATCGCTGCCGTAGAGAACATTATCGCTATGGCAGCGTCACATGCACATACCTGTTCTGCGACGTCACTCTGGCCGGCGAACCGCCTCCTTTCTAAGGGGGCGGTTCGTGCAGCGTCACAGCGACATCACACGGCAGCCGTCCAATGGCAGAGGAGGGGCGTATATGAGTGGCCGGAACATGCTGCCCACCTCCTTCCTTCCTCATTGCCGGTGGACACAGGTAAGGAGATGTTCAGCGTTCCTGCGGTGTCACACACAGTGATGTGTGCTGCCGCAGGAACGACAAACAACATCGTACCTGCAGAAGAAACGATATTAAGGAAATGAACGACATGTCAACGAGCAATTGGTGTCACACGCTGCGATGTCGCTAACGGCGCCGGATGTGCGTCACTAACGACGTGACCCCGACAATATATCGTTAGCGATGTCGCTGCGTGTAAAGCACCCTTTACTCTTAGGTGTTCTTCTGATTTCCATATCATTTCTTACTGGCCCCTATACATAAGCCTACACTTTTACCATATATTTGTTTGATTTTAAAGTGAATCTGTAAGTAGGATAATACATACTAAGTCCTCTGTATGGGCATGAAGATGATAAAAAGTTGAATAAATGATCCCTTGATATCTGCAATTTGATGACTTATTCCAGAGAAATCCACTTTTTTTTGTATATGTAAATGAGCAGTTGTGATCTATGGGCGGGACACAGATTTGTATGAGAATCTGAGAATGTGATATATGATGGCTGTGTAACGCACCTGAGCCACTCAGAGCACTACTAGGAACTGCATCCTCACCAGAATGCAGGGCCTACCCCCTGGGACCTGGAACACCAGTGCCAGCAACACCTAGACACACCAAAATCCTAGTTACCACTCCACACCAGGGGTAATTGGCTAGTCAGACACAAGGGAATGGCCATCTAGAGGGCGGAGCCAGACCAGAGAGACTAGACAACCTGGTGGGAGGGGACAGCAGCCAGTCTAGAGGAGTCAGTAGTAGTAGAGAGGGAAGTGGAAATACGTGCCTAGAGCTGGGTCTTGTAACGGTGACCCAAGGGCACAGGTAAGTGGTCGCCAGGGCAGGTACACCCGAGTACCGCTGGGACCAGAGCATCGACGGGGCACAAGACTCTAAGTCACACACCAGTTTAATATGGTCTGGCAAATACCTGCACAGTGAGGGGACCTCCACGGACCTCACTGACCCACAGATCCGGGGGCACCAGCAGTAAAGCAAGGATCAGGGTTCGGGACACAGACCAGCCCTACAGGGGCCTGCCATACGGACAAGGAGACTACCACAAAATGGGACAGTCGGGCCCCAAACTGCTCCATGCTACGGGGACCCATCCACACTGATGGTGCCGGGGACAGAGCCACTGAGTCATCAACTGGTACTGGAACTACAGGGACCTGAACCAGCCGTCTGAGGGTCAAGAGTGAGTAGAGACTGTTAATTACAACCCACATGTAGCCTCCCTTATTACTCCATCATACATCTCCCGGGCTCAGCCCTACCTGTGGAGGGCCGACCACCACAGCTGCTAGTACCACCAGCCCTAGAGATAATCAACTCAGCAGCGGCGGTTCCACCATCTTAACTGCAACCCGCAGGTGGCATCACACAAATGACTTTAATCTCCCCTGTAAATACCGTACTCCCCATTAAAAAGTTCCCAGGACACGGGACCGGGCAACGGCCACCAAAGTGACATTCCCCAGTGATACACCGCCCGGGACTGAGTACACAATTCCCTGGGCATCACAGCTGCTCTATGTTCTCCTGATCCCACTGCAGAGCTGTGTGTGATTATTAGGCCTTGGTTCCACTTGCGTTTTGCAAGGACGAGTGCAATCTGATAAAACATCTGATTCCACTCACACCAGTGCAAAACTATGTGGCAGTGGCAATCTGCGATTGATTTCTCATTCCCTATCGGCATGAAAACTGAATCACAGCATGCTGCGTTTAGCAGCGAGTCTTGGCTCACACGCACACATACAAGTCTATGTGAACGTGTGAAACATCGCACTGCACTCCCATGTCATCTGACCCCAGTGTGATGTATGCAGAGACAGGCCGCGGAGGAGAGGGAGAAAGTGCTGCCTCCTTCTTTTCCATAGCTTTGCTCTGATCGCAAGATCGCATCAGTCGCACGACCTTCGGCTCACACCCGCAGCAGAGGGTCATTAGCATATCTCTTCCAATGCTCCCACATTGGAAGCTATGAGCAAGTGGAACCGAAGACTAATTGACACATTTGTAGATTCCTCTTTGTGTTTCAGCTTTTCTCACAGACAGGCAGTGCTACAGTACAGCAGAGCTGTGAGCTGCAGCAAATCTGTGTACTGTACTGTACACAGTGTACTGTGTACTGTGTTAGTTACATGACTCACACCGGTAACGCCCTCTTTTATTAAAAATAAACTTTTCCTGGTAATGACAAGTTAGTGGCATAGGTTTTTGAGAGTTAGGCTGGAGTCACACTTGCGAGAGACTCGCGCGAGTCTCACATCACATCACCCGGCGTGGCCACACACTCTCCTGACAGGAGCGGGTCAGCTGCATGTATTTCTATGCAGCTGAGATGCTTCTGTCTGGAGAGCTGCAGGCCATGTCGGGTGATGTGATACAAGACTTGCACGAGTCTCTCACAAGTGTGACTCTGGCCTAACTGTCAGTAGAAAATGACTGTTCAAACTAAGCCTATCACTCCATACACCATTAATGTGGTCAAGCAGTTCACTGCACCTTCCGCCCTTTTGTTTTTCATTTATCTTCGAACTTCTCCAGCTTGTGTAGAGACAGAACTGAAATCAAGGAAGAGAGGATGGAGATAGATGCAAACAAGAAGATGGGAAGGTGAACTAAAATGTTTGCTTTTCAAAAGGTTTTCATCTTGTAAAAGTGTTCCCATTAGGCTACTTTCACACATCCGGTTTGAGCACTGCGGCTCAATCCAGCTGTAAAAACTATGCAACGGATGCGGCGAAAACACCGCATCCTTTGCATACGTTTTTACATGCGGACCGTCCGTTTTTTTCCGGTTGCGGCATGCTACTGAGCATGCGCAGTGGAAAAAAACGCATGCAGCGACCGGATGCGTTTTTTTCCGCATCACGCCGCATCCGGCCTCCATAGGTATGCATTGAAAAATGCGCCGCAGCGGCCGGATGCGGCGCGATGCGGTTTGTTTTGCCGGAGCAAAAAACGTTGCAGGGAACGTTCGATCCGGCCACGGCATCGGCTAAATCTGCCGCATGCGGCAAAAACCGGACCGAACGCAAGCCCCTGCGGCACTATACGGCACTAATGTAAGTCTATGCAAAAAAAAAACGCAACCGCCGTCAAAAAAAACGGTTGCGGTTTTTCTACAGAACGCCGTATTGTGCCGCAGAGCAAAAAAACGGATGTGTGAAAGTAGCCTTAGGCTCTCTCGATCATCCTAAATCAGCAAACTTCATATAAGTAACTGGTGCACTCATAGGATTATATACAATATTCAACAGTGTACATGACAGCAGAATGACTGCACATAGTATAGACAAAGAACCCACATGTATTTCCAAGGAATTTTATCTCCACAAGAGTTTGCAAAAATACTGAAGTCTGTATGAGCCACATCAGCTATAGCGATGTTTCGGGACACACCTCACTCTCAAGCTTGTGGTTTCCGGGTTCATTATGGCCTTAAATCATAAAAACCATGTGACCACCTCCATCAATAAATATACTACAAATAATTGTACATTAACAATATAAATATTTTGAACAGTATTATGTAATCACTAATCATCCTTACAAACATTTTTTCAATTTTTATTTCTTTTTTTACAAAAAAACATATATTTATTTTTAATTCTTAAACCTATAGGACTAATTGTATCTAACATGTATATCCAGATTCCCCTTGAATATCAAAACCTCCACTTCTTGTTGATCCATGCCTCTTGCTCTAATATCAGCCACCGCAGCTCACACACCTGATATCTGTGTTCAAAAAAGGGTCAAGCAACAGTTGTTTCTCCATATCCTTTCTCAGTGTCTTTAAGGCTTGCAGTTTTTATTGGAATCTTTAATTTATTTTTATTTTTCCTTTTGTTCAACCGTTTGGTCAAGCAAATTTTTAGCATTCTTGATGCTTGTCCCATGTATGCATTACCGGATGGGTATTTTGACAAATAAGTAACATTCTTGCTATTGCAAGTAAAAACCTCTTGTAGTTTTTTCCACATGTGGGATGGAGTACGTGGTCACCTTTAATTATCGCAAAGCAATTCTGCCAACTAAAGGGGGCTTTACACGGAGCGACATCGCTAGCGATATAGCTAGCGATGGCTCCCACCCCTGCCGTTTATGTGTCACGGACCAATCGCTGCCCATGGTGCACAATCTCGCTTGTCCATCTCACACATACAGCCCTCCCTAACGACGTCGCTGTGGGCGGTGAACAACCTCCCCTGAAAGGGGGAGGTTCGTTCGGCGTCACAGCGACATCACAGAGCGGGCCTCCGATAGAAGCAGAGGGGCGTAGAGCCACCGCATCTCCGAAACTCTCACCTCGGTGCTCGTTGAGGTCACAGGTATGCTGCAGTTCATCGTTCCCGAGGTGTCACACATAGCGATGTGTGCTGCCTCGGGAATGACGAACAACCTGCGTCCTCAACAACCAACGATTTTTTGAAAATGAACGACGTGTCAACGATGAGCGATTTGGGTATTTTCCATCGTTAACGGCCGCTTTTTGGTGTCACACGCAACGACATCGCTAACGATTCCAGATGTGCGTCACGAAATCAGTGACCCCGGCGATATATCGTTAGATACGTCGTTGCGTGTAACGGGGCCTTTAGGCATGGAAATGTGTCAGGCTTGCATGCTGCTGAAAAACTCTGGATTTTCTTACTTTATTAAATCTGCACAAATATGTTAACTGGACTGGCATCCACCCTTGCTATATTCAAAATGTGGCAGTTGTTTAAACAATTTACCATATTTATCATCTCGCTGAAATAAATGCCAATGTTTAATTATTGTGAGCTTCATTAGTCCTGCATGGTTATCCACCATTGATAAAAAGAGACATTTTTCTTTTTATTGTTACTAGTTTTAATTATTTCCTCTCAGGTTTTGTCTTCAATTTCTTGACAAGTATCCACTATTATATTATTTCTGATAGCCTCTTTGAATGAGCTTGTCAACCATTTTGCCTTTTTCTTCCTGAAAATTTGCATTGGTTGAACAGATACCATGGACTCTGGTGACTTAGCTTTTGGGATGCCCTTTAGGCCATGTGCACATGTTGAGTATTTGATTAGTTTTTACCTCAGTATTTGTAAGCCAAAACCAGGAGTGGCTAAAAAATGCTGACATGGTGCTCGTGTTTCTATTAAAGTGCAGTCAGATGGCCGTATAACGCAGATTAAGATCACATCAAAATGCCCAAACTGGCAGCGGCTCTCTTGACCCGAGCGTGATAGCTGCATAGAAATTCATGGAGCTGTTATGCTCAGGTCAAAAGACCCGAGGCCAGTCTGCGAACTGCGATACAATCCTCGTCCTAGTTAGACGACCATCTCACCCCGACCCTATGCTTTTCCTCTGATTGTTCTACTCCTGGTTTTGGCTACAAATACTAAAGCGGGCTTTACACGCTACGAGATCGCTACAGGGATCACGGATTTTGTGACGCACATCCGGCCGCTGTAGCGATCTCGTTGTGTGTGACTCCTTGGAGCGATTTTGGATCATTGTAAAAACATCCAAAATCGCTCCTCGTTGACATGGGGGTGTTCTCCCAATTATCGCTGCTGTCACTTGGGGGAAGTTGATCCTCGTCCCTGCGGCAGCACACATCGCTACGTGTGACGCCGCAGGAACGAGGAACCTCTCCTTCCTGCCACACGCCAGCAATGAGGAAGGAAGAAGGTGGGCGGGATGTTCGTCCCGCTCGTCTCCGCCCCTCCGCTTTGATTGGGCAGCCGCTTAGTGACGTCGCTGTGACGCCAAGTGAACCGCCCCCTTAGAAAGGAGGCGGTTCGCCGGTCACAGCGACGTCGCCGAGCAGGTAAGTACGTGTGACGCAGGCGTAGCGATAATGTTCACTACGGCAGCGATCTTCATATATTGGCATAACGATAGGGGCGGGTGCTATCACGCTTGCCATCGCTAGCATCGGCTAGCAATCTCGTAGCGTGTAAAGCCACCCTTAGGTAAAAACTTAACAAATACTCAATGTATACACGTAGCCTTTAAAATCTGCATGGAGTGAACACTTTATCTGTGGAGCAAATTAGTCCTATGTCCTTAGTATATAATGTTGTCTTTCAAAACTTATTTTGTCTTATCATTTTAACATCCAAAAAATTAAGTGATTTTTTAATCTTTTTTGAGATTAAATCTTATTAATGAATGTTGTTCATTATGAAAAACATGAAATAATTCAACCTCGCTCTTTACTAGTCCACAAAACAAACATGTGAGGACAAATTAAATTAAAGCATTCATTAGCATAGATCTACTGTCTTTGTACAAATTCAGACATAAAAATATCTGCAAAACTTGGTGCTACAGGGCACCCCATTGGGGTCCCCCATACATGCAAGTAAAAATCAGTGCAAAATCTAAAATAATTATTCTTAAGGAGAGGGTCCAGTAAAGAAATAAAAAAAATAGATCTTAGAATTGGTAATGTTAAGACGTTTACAAAGCCTGTTACTAACAACATTAAGGAGGTTGTCCACTACTTTAGCATTGATGGCCTATCCTTAGGATAGGGCCACAATGTCTAAACAGTTTTCTGTGCCAGCGATGGCAGCAGGCAGGCGGAAATGCTTAGTTCGAGCGCTGCCCCATTTTCTGATAGCGGCCGCAACCGGATACTGCACATCCGCCTCCTAAAGATTTGACTAGGCGACGGATGTTCAGTACCCAGTTGCGACCAATATGAAGATGGGGCAGCTCCGGAACTAATCATTTGGACCTGCCGGCTGCCGCCGCCAGGACCGTGTACAGCAGATCAACGGTCATGCGGGATGTTGAACCTTGGCCAATCAGACATTGATGACCTATTCTAAAGGATAGGCCAACAATGTTAAAATAGTGGACAACCTCTTTAACTCCTTCTTTGGGATATTTGCATATAAGCTTTGTATGTCAAATGAAGAGAACTATGTTATTTTGAGAAATATCTGTTATGGCTATCTTTGAGAAAAAAAAACATTAGTGTCTCTCAAAGAGCAGTGGCTGTATATGAAGATAGTTTTTTTTCAGGATATAGTTGACGGGTACAGGACAGAATTCACACCAGAAGCAATTGGTCTTCCCGGAAGGGATTGCAAGTAATTTGTAAATGTCTTTTGGCTTCATTAACGTACTACAGTGGCCCCACCTTTGTCAGCTTTTTAACTATAATTTAATCATTATTTTTTTAATGTTTCAATAGCTTTTTTTTGTCTTCATGTGTTATATTGGTGGAGGTGGTCACAAGGTTTTCATGAATTTCATCAGCAATGATTAATAAACTAGGAAACCACAAGATGGAGAATGTGGTGTGTTCCAAAATGCTGTTACAGTTGAGGTTGCTCATGCTGACTTCACAGTCTCTGCAAAGTCTGGAAAATTTACAAATTCCTTGGAAATACATGTGGGTGAATATTTGTCTGTACTATATGATATCTTTCTGCTGTAATGGCCATTATTGAAAGAAGGTTTCAATAAAATCCTACGAGTGCATTGATCTCTTTGGCCACGTCAGGGGTGCTCACCGATACAGTCACTAATCAGCTGATTATTCTTTTATTCTAACAATCAGTGGTGGTTCAATAATAAAACTCAGTAATGAGACTGTGGTGTATCCATGATGTATTACTTCATTTTCACTGATTTTCCTTTTTAGGATGATTGTGTCGCATTCTCTGGCCAAGAATTCTTCTTTGAAATAAGGCAGGAGTGTCATTAGTCGCTAATTTTCCAATTATACAAAAAGCAGTGTTATTGAGATAATATGGACTACATTTTTTATTGTTTTATCTTAATGAAAAGTTGCATTAGTAATCTAATAGAGACTGCATACAGCTCCTTGTGGAGAAGATTTAGCTTAATCAAAGTCATTTTAGCATTCAATAATGTAGTACGACATGACCTCTAAAAATAATTGCTCTCTGGTCTTTTGCAGGCACGCGCAGAATCTTCTACAATTTACATTAATGTAATTGTTGGTGTGGTCACTATTGTTGCTCTCTGGGCTGTGGGAATCATGTTTAATCTCGTCAGACCTTCCTTACTGGACAGAAATATTATTCCAAAATTTGCCTGTTACCAGGTGAGATACCAAATTCTTATACTTTTTTAACCTGTATAACGATGACTAAAAGTCAAACATTGAGTTGTGAGTTGAGTTAAATCCAAAATATTTAGTTATGCCCTAATTTACTGGTCACCGAGGGTCCAATTGCTGGGGCCTGCTGCAATTTTGAGAAATGAACTCTTGTACTTGGGAATGAGGCTCTGCAAAGCCGCACTTGAATGAAGAAGAGGGGCACATACTCCACCTCATCTTCATCTATTGTATATAGCAGGGTTCCCAAAACTCCAGTGCTCCAGGCCCACCAACAGTGTATGTTTTCAAGATTTCCTTAGCATTGCACAGATGTTGGAATAATCACCTGTTGAGGTAATTACATTATCACCTGTGCAATACTAAGGAAATCCCGAAAAAATGCACTATTAGTGGGCCTCATGGACTGGATTTGCTGAACTCGGGTCTATAGGACTGCTGGAAAATGGCGTGCATAGCACTTGGTTATCCCATAGACAATGAATACAGGAGTAGAGTATGAGCATCTCCGCTCCATACTGCTGAGCCCGCTTCTTGTGTTCCAGAGCACCAGTCTAGGAATATTTGGGTAGTCCCTGTAGTGGGACCCCTAGCAATGTGTATGTTATCCCCAATACTGGTAATACCAACTTGGTGCCACCATCACATCCTCCCAATCACTGGCACTAATGGTCATGATCACATTTATATCAAAGGATCCCCCAATTTTTATGATTAACTGCAGTATTCTCATGAAAGATAAGTGTGATATCATATATGGAAGACCAAGGAGACTACCGGGATAGTGATGCAGAAGCTGTGGGGGATCGAATTGTTGACAAATTGTTATTTTATAATGTTGCTTACCTTTAGCTCATTTAAAAAAAATACTCTGACAAATCATGAAAAAAAGCAGTAGGCAGTAAACTTTTAAAGAGGACCAGTCATGAACAGACATATACACTTCCTTGAAAAAGTATTCATACCCTATGAACTTTTCCAGAATTCTTCACGCCACACCCACAAACTTAAAAGTATTTTATTGGGATTTTATGTGATTTACAAATCCAAAAGAGCAGGTATTTATGAAGTGTAAAGGAAATGATGCATGGTTTTCTAAATATTTCACAAATATACATTGGAAAATTGGGATGTGCATTTATGTTCTGGCACCACCTTTTACTGCAATTATTGCTGCAACTCTTTAGGGCATGCTTCTACCAGCTTTGCACATGTAGAGGCTGAAATATTTGCCCATTCTTCTTTGCAGAATAACACTAGCTCAATGATAATGGATGGAGAGCGTTTGTGAACAGCAATTTGTTTAAGTTTTGCCACATATTCTCAGTGAAATATACGTGGCTATATATGGACTTTTACTGGGCCATTCAAACAGATGTTATGGGTCATTGTCCTGCTGGAAGGTGAACCTATGCTTCAGTATCAAGGTCTTTGCAGCCTCTAACAGATTTTCCTCCAGGATTGCCCTATATTTGGCTCCATCCATCTTCCCATTAACTTTGACCAGCTTCCCTGCCCCTACTGAAGAAAAGCATCCCATAGCATGACAGTGGAGGTGGTGTTACAAGGTGATGTACAGTGTTATATTTCCACCACACATTGGCTTGCATTTAGCCAAAACATTTCTACTTTGGTCTCATCTGACCTGGGCACCTTCTTCCTCATGCTACATATGTCCCCTACACGGCTATTTGCAAATTGCGAGCATGACTTGTTATGGTTTGCTTTCAAAAATAGATATTTTCTTGCCACTCTTCTAATAGTTATTCTGTGGACAGATTCTCCCACCTGAGCTGTGGATCTTTGCTGCTCCTCCAGAGACCATGGGACTTTTGCCTGCTTCTCTAATTAGGGCTGTCCTTGCTTGGACATCAGATTAAGTGGACGGCCATATCTTGGTAGGTTTGCAGTTGTGCCATAGTCATTCCATTTTTGTATATTGGATTGAACAGTGCTCCTTGAGATGTTCAGTGCTTAGGCTATTTTTCATAACCTTACCCTGCTTTACTTTTTTCCACAACTTTATTCTTGACCTGTCTGTTGTGCTCCTTGGTTTTCATGATGCAGTTTGATCCCTAATGTTCTCAAACAAACCAGAGAAACCTTTACGGAACAGCTGTAGTTGGAAAGAGGATAAATTGCACACAAGAGGATTCAATTTACTAATTAAGTGACTTATGGCTTCAATTGGTGATTCAGGATTTATTTTAGGGGTATCAAACTGTGGCGCCCTGGACTAGCCAGGTCGTCACAGGTAACACACACACACACACACACCCCCGGACAGTTACATTAGTCAGACACAAAACCCTTGTTGCCTCCCTCCAGGGTCTGATGTCCACACTAGGTGGGGCGGAGTCAGGCAGTTAGCCCCACCCACCAAGGAGTTCACAGGCCTGGAGGCGGGAAAAGCAGTTAGTTAGGTTTGGAGTTTAGTTCAGGAGGTTGAAGTGAGAGGAGTAAAGTGGAGAGTGTCTGGGTTTGTGGCCCAGACACTGACAGCAAGGCTGGCAGATGGTGGTGGGCGTCTGCAGGAGTGGTGGATCAACGTGGAACCGTAGGACCGGGGTCGGGCAGTGGCCCGCCGGTACCGACCGGGGAGCGAAGTGAAGCTAGCACATACAGGCAGGGCCATCGGACCCCGACCAGGCTTGGAGCCGCCGACAAAAGTCAAATCCGAGTGTCACCGGAACCCCAGGGGTTTCCTAACAACCAAAGACCCGTTAGAAAGCAACCGTTCGCACCGTGAGGGTATACAGCCATCGCCACAGGCTAGAGACCCAAGGGCCAGCGCCTGCAGGCAAAACGGGCTCCTCTGGCATCTATACACCAGGGAGCGGACTACCGTTGGGGACCCATCGTAGTCAAGACAGTACACAAAGGTGCAGGGAAGGACAGCCGCAATCACCTGTCTGGGGAGAGACACTGCAGCCAACTGCGGGATCCGTCCATCCAGCCGTTTGGTTTACCGGAGACTTTGTGCATCTCTTGCTGAGTGAGCACACCCGAGCCATCCAGCACCGCGCTGTCCCTGCAACCCTGCACCTCACCGACCCTGCCTCCCCGCCTCACCACCGGGCCCCCGGGACCACCAACCCCTACCCACGGAGGGGGAAAACAACATCCCAGCTGCTCCCTACCATCCCTCCCAGGATCCCCGTCACCAGCAGCGGTGGTGCCCATCTTCACCACAACCCGTGGGTGGTGTCACGGACTAAATCCCCAAAGCAAACCACCCCCTTTTCACTCACGGGTGAGGAGCGCCGCTCGAGTCCCCGGATCCGGCCCACCGCTCGAGCCACCGAGCAGCAGCAGCCGCAGCGCCGGACCCGAGCGTTAGTGAGCGCAGCGCCCCGCCGCCCGCGACAAAACTACAGAGGGCTGAATAAAAATGCATGTCATACTTTTCAAATTTATACTGTATTTTTAAAATATTTAGAAAACCATGTATCATTTTGTTTACACTTCACAAATACTTTCTACTTAAGGTACCGTCACACTAAGCGACGCTCCAGCGATCCCACCAGCAACCTTACCTGGCAGGGATCGCTGAAGCGTCACTACACGGGTTGCTGGTGAGCTGTCACACAGGCAGATCTCACCAGCAACCAGTGACCAGCCCCCAGCCAGCAGCCACGTGTGGAAGCGATGCTGCGCTTGGTAACTAAGGTAAATGTCGGGTAACCAACCCAATATTTACCTTGGTTACCAGCGCACACCGCTTAGCGCTGGCTCCCTGCACACCTAGCCACAGTACACATCGGGTTAATTACCCGATGTGTACTCTGCTACGTGTGCAGGCAGCAGGGAGCCGGCTTCTGCGGACGCTGGTAACCACGGTAAACATCGGGTAACCAAGAAGCCCTTACCTTGGTTACCCGTTATTTACCTTCGTTACCAGCGTCCGCCGCTTTCAAGCTGCCAGTGCCGGCTCCCTGTTCCCTGCACTCCTAGCCACAGTACACATCGGGTTAATTACCTGATGTGTACTCTGGCTACGTGTGCAGAGAGCAGGGAGCCGGCACTGACAGCGTGAGAGTGGCGGACGCTGGTAACGAAGGTAAATATCGGGTAACCAAGGAAAGGGCTTCTTGGTTACCCGATGTTTACCGTGGTTACCAGCGTCCGCAGAAGCCGGCTCCTGCTGCCTGCACATTCAGTTGTTGCTCTCTCGCTGTCACACACAGCGATCTGTGCTTCACAGCGGGAGAGCAACAACTAAAAAATGGTCCAGGACATTCAGCAACAACCAGCGACCTCACAGCAGGGGCCAGGTTGTTGCTGGATGTCACACACAGCGACATCACTAGCAACATCGCTGCTACGTCACAAAAGTCGTGCCTCAGCAGTGATGTTGCTAGCGATGTTGCTTAGTGTGACGTGGCCTTTAGTGTTGGTATGCCACATAAAACCACAATAAAAAAGTTTGTAAATGTACAGTAACATGAAAAAATATGGGAAAGTTCATAGGGTATGAAAACTTTTCAAGCCACCTTTTTAGATCAAGAGCTTTGCTTAGAGTAAAGATTCAACAGAAGCTATAAAACGGTGTACAAACAGTGGAAGTCTGGACTCTTGTTCTATGTAAGCTTAACTGAGATAGTATAACAAATTAATCTGGTACCTCTCATTATAAACACATGTATGTCAAATGAAAGGCAATTAAGAGTCCCAAAATTAAATGAAGAAATATTTATACTCCAGATCTAAACATATAGTAATAAACATCAAAATAGTATAAATCCACTTACCCTATTAAACCAATAAAAAAACCCTCACAAACTATCAGAAAAAAAGCTAAAAATACACCACTAAATACTTATTGGAAAGTGCAGTTTTCAGTTTATGGGCTTAATATGATCTGAACAATAGAGTTTCTGGAGGTATTAAATATCATGGAGACTAACAAGTGTAAGTCCTGGCAACAGGACCACTTAACACAAAAAGATCTATACAAGACTATCTAATGTGTGGCGCCCCTGAGGCTTCAGTCGCCACAGAGGTACTGTACCTCATCCAGAGGTGTGGTATTCCATCCTGGGTAAGAAGGAGGTCACAACCGGTTTACACAAAAGCACAACACCCAGGCTCAGAAACACCTCATCAGACATGGCAAGGGTGTGATTATACCCGAAGCCAGGCTGGGGGGGGTGGAGTCTTAGGAGTGGAAACACAGTAGTACAAGTGGGAACAGAGTGTGGAGTGTGGAGTTGGAGAGTGAAGAGCAGTGGAGGAGCGAAGACCTGTGGCCTGGACCTGGTGCAGCTCGGCCCGGGCACAGACAGAAAGGGTCCTAGAGACCATGGGAGCTAACCTCTCGTAGCCTTATTCCACATAGAATCTACAGTTGGAGGGACTTGGTCGCAACACGGGGACTGGTCCCTAGTCTAGAGGAGAAAAACCTACGGGCTCCGCTAGCAAAACCAGCGGCTCAGGTGACTTCACGCACCGCAGCCACACACCGCACATGAATTCACTGGAAGGTGACCCAAAAGGACCAAGGGATAGAGCTTCACGCCAACCCAACAGGATCCATGGGTATGGACACAGGGTTCAGTGAGCGAGAGCGCAAGGCAGGAGGGCGAAGCAAGTGCAGAGATGACCAGGGAAGGTACACTTAAGAACGGTGCACCGGATTCGACCTCTGAACTACTTGGGATCGGCTGGAGCTGATCACAGTGAAACCCAGCACTCCAAAGGTGGTCACTGGCATGTCAAGTTACTTTGGAACCTGCTACAGTGATTAAAGACCTTGAGACTGCATCCCTGTGTTGCTCCGTTATTCACCTGTGCCCGCCCGCTATCATAGACTACTAACACCCCCATCCGCCCTGGGGCCCAGCTCTACCTGTGGAAAGCTACACCATCCAAGCTGCGTCACCATCTGCCCCAGTGAGCCCTCTCACCGCGGCGGCACCTAACTTGTCGGATACCACAACTGGCGTCACAAATAAACTGTCATAATCCCCTTCATATTTTACAAACAGTCCCCATAAACCAACTGACCATCCCTAATATAGACCCATACCAGCCATAAACCATGGCTCCAAAACACTGTATTGGACAATACCCAACACGCGTTTCTTGTGCTGCTTAATCAGTGAGACAATAATCTATTTATTTAAATAATAAACTATTTTGAAGTTTATTATATATTTACATCTGATCATGTTCCACATAATCTACAGCCAGATGTATTGTGCATCTAAGCCTACATTCTACAATGTTCACAACTTTCTCTAAATAACATATGCTAAAATGAATAACACCATTTCCAGAAATAGTACTTACTGATGATAATATACAGTTAGGTCCAGAAATATTTGGACAGTGACACAAGTTTTGTTATTTTAGCTGTTTACAAAAACATGTTCAGAAATACAATTATATATATAATATGGGCTGAAAGTGCACACTTCCAGCTGCAATATGAGAGTTTTCACATCCAAATCGGAGAAAGGGTTTAGGAATCAGAGCTCTGTAATGCATAGCCTCCTCTTTTTCAAGGGACCAAAAGTAATTGGACAAGGGACTCTAAGGGCTGCAATTAACTCTGAAGGCGTCTCCCTCGTTAACCTGTAATCAATGAAGTAGTTAAAAGGTCTGGGGTTGATTACAGGTGTGTGGTTTTGCATTTGGAAGCTGTTGCTGTGACCAGACAACATGCGGTCTAAGGAACTCTCAATTGAGGTGAAGCAGAACATACTGAGGCTGAAAAAAAAGAAAAAAATCCATCAGAGAGATAGCAGACATGCTTGGACATGCTTGGAGTACCAAAATCAACAGTCGGGTACATTCTGAGAAAAAAGGAATTGACTGGTGAGCTTGGGAACTCAAAAAGGCCTGGGCGTCCACGGATGACAACAGTGGTGGATGATCGCTGCATACTTTCTTTGGTGAAGAAGAACCCGTTCACAACATCAACTGAAGTCCAGAACACTCTCAGTGAAGTAGGTGTATCTGTCTCTAAGTCAACAGTAAAGAGAAGACTCCATGAAAGTAAATACAAAGGGTTCACATCTAGATGCAAACCATTCATCAATTCCAAAAATAGACAGGCCAGAGTTAAATTTACTGAAAAACACCTCATGAAGCCAGCTCAGTTCTGGAAAAGTATTCTATGGACAGATGAGACAAAGATCAACCTGTACCAGAATGATGGGAAGAAAAAAGTTTGGAGAAGAAAGGGAACGGCACATGATCCAAGGCACACCACATCCTCTGTAAAACATGGTGGAGGCAACGTGATGGCATGGGCATGCAAGGCTTTCAATGGCACTGGGTCACTTGTGTTTATTGATGACATAACAGCAGACAAGAGTAGCCGGATGAATTCTGAAGTGTACTGGGATATACTTTCAGCCCAGATTCAGCCAAATTCCGCAAAGTTGATCGGACGGCGCTTCATAGCAGATGGACAATGACCCCAAGCATACAGCCAAAGCTACCCAGGAGTTCATGAGTGCAAAAAAGTGGAACATTCTGCAATGGCCAAGTCAATCACCAGATCTTAACCCAATTGAGCATGCATTTCACTTGCTCAAATCCAGACTTAAGACAGAAAGACCCACAAACAAGCAAGACCTGAAGGCTGCGGCTGTAAAGGCCTGGCAAAGCATTAAGAAGGAGTAAACCCAGCGTTTGGTGATGTCCATGGGTTCCAGACTTAAGGCAGTGATTGCCTCCAAAGGATTCGCAACAAAATATTGAAAATAAAAATATTTTGTTTGGGTTTGGTTTATTTGTCCAATTACTTTTGACCTCCTAAAATGTGGAGTGTTTGTAAAGAAATGTGTACAATTCCTACAATTTCTATCAGATATTTTTGTTCAAACCTTCAAATTAAACGTTACAATCTGCACTTGAATTCTGTTGTAGAGGTTTCATTTCAAATCCAATGTGGTGGCATGCAGAGCCCAACTCGCGAAAATTGTGTCACTGTCCAAATATTTCTGGACCTAACTGTATGTCATGGTGCCAAATCCACTTCCCAGAATTCTGAATTACGTGTTTTGTAAAAAAAAAAAAAATATATTAATTTTTAACAAAGAGGAAAATTCCACTAGGGATCTCATGAGATCTTACATCAGTGAAAGAAAACATGAATGCCGGGCAGCTTCTGTAACATCAAAAGAAAAACTCCTGTAAAATATACAAAATTAGCCATCTTATACTCATTGTAAGGACTGAGCAAAACACTCTAAAGATGTAAAACATTCAAAGAGGCAACCTAACACCAGATTCATGCTGCCCGAACCACAGGAAGGATAAATCCAGCAATTCCAGTCGCGTATCTTTTACTCTGAAACACTGTGGCTTTTCAGAGTAATCATACTTCAGATTTAGGGCCCGATCCATGGAGACTGGGAATATAATTGCCAGTCTTAATTAGAGAGCATTTTGGAGAAGCCTATGCCAAGTATATAAAGAGGTTCATGCCACTTAATGAATACGGTGCATCTTCTCAGAGTCATGCACCAACTTGAACTTCTGAAATGCTGCTTTTGTCAGGCACAGGAGTAATGTAGGCAGTTATTACCACGACCCATCCCAGCTCCTTACCAGTTCCCTCCATTTGATGGAGCTGCCTGAAACTGGCATGACAACACCAAAAGTCACAGAAGCTTCACACAACTCCACATTGCACAAACATTGTGCGACTTTTTGAAGCATTTTATGGAAAACTGGAGTAAACACGTTGATAATTTGGGTCTGTGTGTCTCAGATGACAGGTCTGTTCCTTGGCAACTTCTCCTTGATCCCTTTGACTGACAGATCTTTCTTTATATACACACATAGGGAAAAACCTCTTAGGCATCTAAAGTAAGGCAGGGAGAAGCCACGAGGCACTTAGGGGTACTTTGCACGTTGCGACATCGAAAGTGACGCACATCCGGCGGCGGTAACGACGTCGCAACGTGTAAAGCCTAGATGTGCCGATAAACGATCACAAAAGCGTCGAAAATCGGTGATCTGTGTAGCGTCGATCATTTTCATAATGTCGCACCAATAGGAGATATGATGTTCCTCGTTCCTGCGGCAGCACACATCGCTGTGTGAAGCCGCCGGAGCGAGGAACATCTCCTTACCTGCCGCCACCAGCTATGCGGAAGAAAGGAGGTGGACGGGATGTTTACGTCCCGCTCATCTCCGCCCCTCCGCTTCTATTGGCTGCCTGCCGTGTGACGTCGCTGTGACGCCGCACGACCCACCCCCTTAGGAAAGAGGCGGGTCGCCAGCCAGAGCGATGTCGCAGAGCAGGTATGTGCGTGTGAAGCTGCCGTAGCGATAATGATCGCTACGGCAGCTATCACAAGATATTGCATGTGCGACGGAGGCGGGTACTATCGTGCTCGGCATCGCTAGCAATGCAAAGTACCCCTTACACTTACCATCTGGACTAGTCATCCAAGACATATAGTCCCCAGCCGGCTTTTCAAACTATGTTTACTATGAAACGCTACAGTGTTTCAGAGTAAAATATACCTGGCTGCAATTGTGCAGCACGTGTCTAATTCATGGAGCTAGTGGTTCTCTTTAAAGAAGACCTTGCACCTCTCCTGGTCTTAGTAAATGCTTTCATTACCCATAAGATAACAATTTTATAGCATCTATTCTTAGAACCCCGTTGTTCCTCATGGAAATATATGAATAAATTAACAGCTGGGTGTCACCATTGCACTTCTCTGGGGTATTTCACTGTACTGTCTGCCATGATCTAATCATCACTGACAGTGTTAAGCGGTATATGGACATCCAATATTGATGAAGAGAATGAAAATTCACAATTGATAAGTTTTGTTCATTCATTTCAGGAATGACACAACAAAGAATTCTAAGATAAGCTTCTCTTTCATTTAGTAATACATGTACTTAATAAAACTGTATTATGTCCATGATGTTCTATTAACTTTATTCAATAGCTAAGACTAAACTTATCTCTTGTCTAGCTCTATCAATAAATGGCATGACAAAGTTATAAGCAAAGCACTAATTTTCCAAACATACAACAAAAGCCAGACTTTCTTTTACTCAATGCTCATCTCTTACAAAGTAATACTTAAAAATCCCATATGGAACAATCATCAGTTAAAGGGAATCTGTCACCAGGTTTTTACTCCCTCATCTGAGAGCAGTATAATGTAGAGACAGAGAGCCTGATTTCAGCGGTGTGTAACTTACTGGGCTGCTTAGGGTAGTTTTGATAAAATCACTGTTTAATCAGCAGATTATAATTAGAGGCCTACTTTTCCTGCTGCCAGGTATTCCAGAATATTCGTGAGCTCTGTAAAGTCCTGCCCACACCACTTATTGGCAAATTTCTGCCCATGTATAATGTACAGACAAAGCTGCCAATCAGTGATGTGGGTGAAGTTATAGATCTCCAAATTCAAAAACAAAAATCAAATCTTTATTTTTATATAGCGCTAACGTAATCTGCAGCGCTTTACATACATCAGGAACACTGTCCCCATTGGGGCTCACAATCTAGAGTCCCTATCTGTATGTCTTTGGATTGTGGGCAGAAACCCGAGTACCCAGAGGAAACCCACGCAAACACGGGGAGAGCATACAAACTCCTTGCAGATGGTGTCCTTGGTGGGATTTGAACCCAGGACCCCAGTGCTGCAAGACTGCAGTGCTAACCACTGAGCCACCGTACCAAATAGATGCTAGATCTACAGCAGAAAAAACATTGATTTTAACAAAATGACAGCAAACAGCTCAGTAAGTGACACATCGCTGGAGTCAGGGTCTCTGTCTCTACATTATGCTGCTCTCAAATGGGGGAGCAAAAACCTGGAGACAAATTCCCATTATTAGATTCTTCCTAATATGGAATAGAAAAACAAAAAACATTAGAAAATACCTGATCACTCATCAATGGCTGCAATTCAGGCATGGGCTGGCTCACAGGGGAATAGTTGAATCCCTTAGTGGGTCCCTAGGCTCCCTACATGAGCATTTATTATCACAGTACACTTACAGGTAGTATATAGTATATCCTTACCATGGAATGTGGCCTATCAAAAGTGCCATAAATGGCACCTCTAGGTCCATCACTTGTCCACAGGTTAAAAGTCCACCAATTCCACCCCACTGCATCCCCATATACTTCCGTGGAGATGTGGCTGCAGCCGTCCTTCCATTAAAGTGTAACGAGATTGTGTTGACTGGAAACTTGAGCACAATGGTCAAGTAATATTTGCATGTAGCTGTGGAGTGAACCCCTTAAATCAATTTTCGTGGTGAGCTCATGGCACCCCAGTTCGACAGTTCTGGGATTTATTTGTAAATGCAATAACCACCAAACAAATTTAGGCCAGAGAGATATTAATTTCGATTTCTGCAATGCAAATTACCCATGAAAATCACTTTCTGGTAAATTCTAGGTTGAAAGTCATGATTTGCTATTATTTTCTTCTTTTAAGCAATTGATGTAACAGTTTAATTTCCATTGTTTTAGTTTATTGTTATTCTGAGCCAACTTCAGACATCAATCATCAATATTCTTGGATCTACGCGTGTTATTTCTTGTGTTCCACCACTTCCCGGTCCGTCCAGAGCATCATGTGAGTAAATTTGGCTAAATATTTATATTTGTATCTATTAAATCAATATATAAACTTGTTTGGATTATGTAAAGGGACTTTAAAGGGAACATGTCAGGTCCAATATGCACCCAGAACCACGAGGAGTTCTGGGTGCATATTGCTAATCCCTGCCTAACCGTCCCTGTATACACCAGCATAGATAAAGAGATCTCTAGACGAAATATTTCTAAAGATGTTATATCATATGCTAATGAGCGCAGGGACAAGGCAAAATGGACAGCTGGGGGTTTGAATCATCAGGCTTGGAAGGCCCATGGTTATTTGTTCCTTCTCAGCCTAAAAATAGTAGCCCGCAGCCGCACCAGAAGTGGAATATTACATTATATCACATCACATGTATGTGGAGTCGGGAAGGAATTTTTCCCCTACTGTGGTGCTTACTGTCTGCCGTATGCATTTTTTTTGCCTTCCACTGGATCAACATGTTAGGTTAGGTCATATGTTGAACTCAGTGGACTTAAAGTGAACCTGTCAGATGCAATATGCACCCAGAATCACGAGCAGTTCTGGGTGCATATTGCTAATCCCTGCCTAACCGTCCCAGCCCATAGTAGCATAGATAAAGAGATCTTTAGAAAAAGTGTTTCTAAAGATTCTTTATAATATGCTAATGAGGCCAGGGACTAGTTGCAAGGGCGTTACTTCCCTCGACTAGTCCACTCTCTTATCATGGTAGCACGACCACAGGGGCGTACTAACATGCTACTCAATGCAGCATCGCCAGCAGTTACATGCATACCTGTGTCTGCTGTTCAGAAGTCCCCGGTACTTCCCGTCATGCGTAGTATAATGCCGGGTGTGCATGTCTCGGCTTCAGCAAGGTCTAGTGCGCATGACTGAAAGTGCCAAGGACTTTTGAACAGCGGACACAGGTATGCACATCACCGCTGGTGATGCTGCATTGAGTAGCATGTTAGCACGCTACCATGCTAAGGCGGACTAGTCGGGGGAAGTAACGCCCTTGCGATTATTTGCTAGCCTCATTAGCATATGATAAAAGATCTTTAGAAAAACTTTTTCCAAATATCTCTTTATCTATGCTACTAAATACAAGGATAGTTAGGCAGGGATTAGCAATATGCACCCAGAACAGCTCATGATTCTGGGTGACTATTGTACCTGACAGGTTCCCTTTAAGTTTACCTTCAACCTTAAACACTCTAAAGATATTACCAGGCTCTTTTAGACTGCTGTAGGGCTTTGGCGATTGGCATAATGGTGTATGCGGTTGATGTCAGCTGTGAATTGACAGCTGGCATCATGCGCAGGGGTTTGTAATGGACATGTGTCTATTAGACATACACACAATCAGAAATAAATAGTTAATTTCAGTAAAGACTCCCCACACTCTCTCATTCACCAATTTATTAATTAAAAGAAATTCTTGAAATTCTACATAATCCAGTGGTGTAATGTCCCATGACGCCCATTGAATCCTATGTGTACAAACCTGCCCACATCACTGATTGAATGTTTGCTGGATGTTTGTTGTACAGGCAGCAACTCAAAACAAACTCAATTTTGTCCATACAAGAAGTCTTGACAATGACTTCAGCATTTGCGCACAACTTATTTAAAGGGGTTGTCCAGCACTTTATATTGATGGCCTAAGCATAGGATAGGTTATCATTTTCAGATCAGGGGGTGTACGACACCCGGCACCCCTGCTGATCAACTGGTCCTTGTGCCAGCGGTGGCCAGATGTGTTTAGTTGAGGAGCAGTACTACACAGCTACATGAATTGTACAGCGGCCACAACAAGTACTACTGAGCCATGCCGTTTTGTTTGAAAAGGAGTTGATTTGCAGTAGTCCGCTGTGGTTACTATGAAGTTCACAAATCTTTGTCTACTGCTAAGCAACTGATCACTTCAGGATGCTGCCAACAACGGGAACAGCTTATCAGCGAGGGTGCTGGTGTTGCATCCCCACCAATCAGATATTGCTGACCAATCCTAAGGACAGTCCATCAATATAAAGTAATGGACAAATGGACAACTCCTTTAAGGGAGCTCTTAAGGTGGCTTTACACACTGCAACATCGCAAACGACATCGCTGTAACGTCACCGGTTTTGTGACGTTATAGCGACCTGCCCAGCGACATTGCAGTGTGTGGAACACATCAGCGACCTGGCCCCTGCTGTGAAGTTGCTGATCGCTACAAATCGTTCAGGACAATTCTATGGTCCTTTGTTTCCCGCTGTGCAGCAAAGTCTGTGTGTAAAGGGGACTTTACAGCGACTTCGTTAGCGACTTCCCTTTCAAAAAGCTGCTTTACAACGTCCCCAATGACTAGCTAGGTCGTTCTGCAGGTCCGGATCACTGTTGCGTCGTTGGCCAGGTCTGCCTGTTTGACAGCTCACCAGAGACTTTGTAGCGATCCCGACCAGGTTGGGATCGCTGGTGGGATCGCTAGAAAGTCTCAGTGTGTAAAGGGGCCTTTACAGATTCCCTGGATGGAGTGAAATCTTCTCTTGTCTTCACATCAAACAAACAGAAAAGAAGACACTTTCTCAAGGAAAGCACTCCATGTATATCACACTGTGACAACAATCTGTATCTAATTGCATTACTTCTACAACTGTGCCAAGAATATAGAGGGCTTGACCCAGAGATTGAGATAGGTAGAGATAAGATAAGAAATGATAAGAAGCATTTGTGAAACCATGATGATCCGATAAGTGGGATATCTGATCTGAAATCCCTAGTAGGCACTAAAAGATAAAGCTGGTCATAGACCTTAAAGGCCCCGTCACACTAAGCAACATCGCTAGCAACATCGCTGGTAACGAACAACTTTTGTGACGTTGCTAGCGATGTTGCTGTGTGTGACATCCAGCAACAACCTGGCCCCTGCTGTGAGGTCGTTGGTTGTTGCTGAATGTCCTGGGCCATTTTTTAGTTGTTGCTGTCCCGCTGTGAAGCACAGATCGCTGTGTGTGACAGCGAGACAGCAACAACTAATGTGCAGTGAGCAGGGAGCCGGCTTCTGCTGAGGCTGGTAACTAATGTAAACATCGGGTAACCAAGAAGCCCTGTCCTTGGTTACCCGATATTTACCTTTGATACCAGCCTCCGCCGCTCTCACTGTCAGTGCCGGCTCCTGCTCTGTGCACATGTAGCTGCAGCACACATCAGGCAATTAACCCGATGTGTGCTGTAACTAGGAGAGCAAGGAGCCAGCACTAAGCAGTGTGCGCTGCTCCCTGCTCTGTGCACATTTAGCTGCAGCACACATCAGGCAATTAACCTGATGTGTGCTGTAAGTAGGAGAGCAAGGAGCCAGCGCTCAGTGTGCGCTGCTCCCTGCTCTGTGCACATTTAGCTGCAGCACACATCGGGTTAATTAACCTGATGTGTGCTGTAACTAGGAGACTGGGGGCTGGTCACTGGTTGCTGGTGAGCTCACCAGCAACTCGTGTAGCCACGCTCCAGCGATCCCTGCCAGGTCAGGTTGCTGGTGGGATCGCTGGAGCGTCGCAGTGTGACAGCTCACCAGCAACCTCCTAGCAACTTACCAGCGATCCCTATCGTTGTTGGGATCGCTGGTAAGTTGCTTAGTGTGACTGGACCTTAAGGCCCAGTCACACACAACTACTTACCAGCGATCCCGAAAACGATGTGACCTGATAAGCATCGCAGGTAAGGGTACCTTCACACTTAGCGATGCAGCAGCGATCCAACCAGCGATCTGACCTGGTCAGGATCGCTGCTGCATCGCTACATGGTCGCTGGTGAGCTGTCAAACAGGCAGATCTCACCAGCGACCAGTGAACAGCCCCCAGCCAGCAGCGACGTGCAAGCGACGCTGCGCTTGCACGGAGCCGCCGTCTGGAAGCTGCGGACACTGGTAACTAAGGTAAACATCGGGTATGGTTACCCGATGTTTACATTAGTTACCAGCGCACACCGCTTAGCTGTGTGTGCAGGGAGCAGGGAGCCGCGCACACTGAGCGCTGGCTCCTTGCTCTCCTAGCTACAGTACACATCGGGTTAATTAACCCGATGTGTAATGCAGCTACATGTGCAGAGAGCAGGGAGCCGCGCACACTGCTTAGCGCTGGCTCCTTGCTCTCCTAGCTGCTGTACACATCGGGTTAATTAACCCGATGTGTACAGCAGCTACATGTGCAGAGAGCCGGAGCCGGCAGCACAGGCAGCGTGAGAGCTGCAGAGGCTGGTAACTAAGGTAAATATCGGGTAACCACCTTGGTTACCCGATGTTTATCTTGGTTACAAGCTTACCTCAGCTGTCAGACGCCGGCTCCTGCTCCCTGCTCGCTTCATTTGTCGCTCTCTTGCTGTCACACACAGCGATCTGTGTGTCACAGTGGGAGAGCGCCTTTGAAGAAAACGAACCAGGGCTGTGTGTAACGAGCAGCGATCTCGCAGCAGGGGCCAGATCGCTGCTCAGTGTCACACACAGCGAGATCGCTAATGAGGTCACTGCTGCGTCACAAAAAGCGTGACTCAGCAGCGATCTTGGCAGCGAGCTCGCTGTGTGTGAAGCACCCCTAAGTCGCTGGGAGATCTCAGGTGAGATGTCACACAGTCAGATCTTAGGGGTGCTTCACACACAGCGAGCTCACTGCCGAGATCGCTGCTGAGTCACGCTTTTTGTGACGCAGCAGTGACCTCATTAGCGATCTCGCTGTGTGTGACACTGAGCAGCGATCTGGCCCCTGCTGCGAGATCGCTGCTCGTTACACACAGCCCTGGTTCGTTTTCTTCAAAGGCGCTCTCCCGCTGTGACACACAGATCGCTGTGTGTGACAGCGAGAGAGCGACAAATGAAGCGAGCAGGGAGCAGGAGCCGGCGTCTGACAGCTGAGGTAAGCTTGTAACCAAGATAAACATCGGGTAACCAAGGTGGTTACCCGATATTTACCTTAGTTACCAGCCTCTGCAGCTCTCACGCTGCCTGTGCTGCCGGCTCCGGCTCTCTGCACATGTAGCTGCTGTACACATCGGGTTAATTAACCCGATGTGTACAGCAGCTAGGAGAGCAAGGAGCCAGCGCTAAGCAGTGTGCGTGGCTCCCTGCTCTCTGCACATGTAGCTGCATTACACATCGGGTTAATTAACCCGATGTGTACAGCAGCTAAGAGAGCAAGGAGCCAGCGCTAAGCAGTGTGCGCGGCTCCCTGCTCTCTGCACATGTAGCTGCATTACACATCGGGTTAATTAACCCGATGTGTACTGTAGCTAGGAGAGCAAGGAGCCAGCGCTCAGTGTGCGCGGCTCCCTGCTCCCTGCACACACAGCTAAGCGGTGTGCGCTGGTAACTAATGTAAACATCGGGTAACCATACCCTATGTTTACCTTAGTTACCAGTCTCCGCAGCTTCCAGACGGTGGCTCCGTGCAAGCGCAGCGTCGCTTGCACGTCGCTGCTGGCTGGGGGCTGTTCACTGGTCGCTGGTGAGATCTACCTGTTTGACAGCTCACCAGCGACCATGTAGCGATGCAGCAGCGATCCTGACCAGGTCAGATCGCTGGTCGGATCGCTGCTGCATCGCTAAGTGTGAAGGTACCCTTACCAGCGATGCAGGAACAATACAGGTCGCAGTAGCGACCTGTATAACGATCTCAGCAGTCACTGTGACCCTGTCACACAGTGTCAAACACAGCGATGTGTCCTGCTCAGCAGGACATCACCTTTGAAGAAAATGGCCTGGACCATTCCGAAACGACTAGCGATCTCACAGCAGGGGCCTGATCGCTGGTAGGTGTCACACATAACGAGATCGCTAACGGGATCGCTACTGCGTCACCAAACGGTGACTCAGCTGCGATCTCGCTAGCGATCTCGTTATGTGTGACGGTTAAGGCCCAGTCACACTAAACAACTTATCAGCGATCCCAACAACGATACAACCTTATAGGGATCGCTGGTAAGTTGCTAGGAGATCGCTGGTGAGATGTCACACTAAGCGATGCTCCAGTGATCCCACCAGCAACCTGACCTGGCAGGGATCGCTGGAGCGTCGCTACACGGTTACCCAATATTTACATTCATTATCAGCGTCCGCCGTTCTCACACTGCCAGTGCCGGCTCCCTACTCTCCTAGCCACAGTACACATCGGGTTAATTACCCGATGTGTACTCCGGCTACGTGTGCAGAGAGCAGGGAGCCGGCACTGACAGCTGAGAGCGGCGGACGCTCGTAACTAAAGTAAATATCGGGTAACCAAGGAAAGGGCTTCTTGGTTACCCTCTGTTTACCGTGGTTACCAAAGTCCACAGAAGCCGGCTCCTGCTGCCTGCACATTCAGTTGTTGCTCTCTCGCTGTCACACACAGCGGTGTGTGCTTCACAGCGGGAGAGCAACAACTAAAAAATGGTCCAGGAGATTCAGCAACAACCAACTACCTCACAGCAGGGGCCAGGTTGTTGCTGGATGTCACACACAGCGACATCACTAGCAACATCGCTGCTACGTCACAAAAGTTGTTCCTCAGCAGCGATGTTGCTAGCGATGTTGCTTAGTGTGACGTGGCCTCTAGGTAACCAACCTTCTGCAAGACTATTTGTCTACTAGTTCTGCTGTCCCCATTATAATACAAGTGACATGGTCAAACCTGAATATTATTCTTGTCGAGCAGAGAGAGAACCATTAGGCTGGTTACCATGTTAGGGTGGCATATAACAGTCCCAAAAAATCCCGGTGCAGTGGATCCGTTTGGTTATTTAATATTCCACAATGAAAATCTAAACCTGAAACATTTTCTGCTGATTTAGTCGAGTTCTGTCTATGAGGTAGAGCTTAGCCTAGAGGTGAGACTTAACAGTTTTTCTGTCCTACTACTAAAGGTGGAAACTCCTGCTGCTGATAGTAGACACATAGAACAGTGAGGAAGAGGAGAAGGATCAAATATAAAAAATTGGGAATGCACAGCTGAATCCCTAACAACAATATAAAGCGATGGTGCAAAGCCTACCAATACACATGGGCATAAAAAAAAAGAAGTAGGAAAAAGAGCACTCAACCCTCCAAATATAAAGAAACAACTTTATTGATTTGCGCAAATTGTTAAAACCATCAGGCAATTGGGACCTAACAATAGAAACAATAGCAAGATGAGGCCGGTTTCACACATCCGACATTTCGGCGCTTTGCCGGTTTCCGTCACACTCCAGTCCAGTACAATACAGTACAATGGCATCGCGGCAAGCTCTGGTCACATGCTGTCATGTGACCGGGGCATTTGACCGGAGCTTGCCGCGATGCCATGTGTGAAACCGGCCTAACACATTATACACAATGATCAAATTAGCAATATAAATGGAGCAAAATTGATCAATATTAGGGATGATCGAATACCTCAAATATTTGGCTTTGTGAATAATTTACGAACAGGTCGCCGCTATACTAATATTTGAAGCGCAATGTAAGTCTATGGGAAGCCCGAATAGTTCCGAATAGTTGTTATTCGGGTTTCTCATAGACTTACATTACACATCGAATATTCGCGAATAGCGGCAACCTAGTCGAAAAATATTCGTGAAGCCGAATATTTGAGGTATTCAATCATCTCTAATCAATATATGTGTCCAGAAAATGTGCAACAATGTGCAACACTAAGGCAGAGTCCAAGAATGTATATCAAGAATAAAATGTATGAATTACCAGGTCAAAAAGACTCCCAAAAGAGAGGACACACAGAATCCATGATGAAGTATACAGGTCCCAATACAATAAATAGCGGCTAGCAAAGTGTGCAGCCACAAAGCATGATGGAGATAAAAACAGCCACCTAACGCGTGTCGCTACAGGAGCTTCATCAGGGGATGGGAAGCTCCTGTAACTTCATTTTCTTGAGAATGGAGAGCATTTTTAATAAGAAGTAAATTGCAGAGGTATTGGTTTTTACAAGCACTTTGAAATTTTACCTATTTACCAATAATTAAATAGAAATAAAATAACATTTGTGTGGCAATAGAAATGGAAAATGTCACTGAAACACGTTAGTCTGGGGTATGATTATTTTGACCTGTTATTAAGGTTGCAGTATATTTTGTAACAAAGAGAATTGGAAAATGTTTCATTGTGTAACAATACTAATAATAGGAACTATAGAAGAGCTTGATTGTTTTTTTAACACTATCCTCAATAGCTATAAAACATGTAATATGCTGTCAGACTCACAATCAAACTTGTTGTATGGCTCTTGTCCTTTCTCTATTATCATCTCATTCCGACACACGGTATTAGTGGGCGGGTTAGCTAGACAGGGCTACTATGCACTTTGGAAGTGTGATCGATGATTAGTTATCACCTCACAACAAAACATGGGAATGAGGTGATAAGACAACTATGTCACCTGGGATTACAGCAATAGCTACAGTCTACATAACGTATAGAAAAAGGAAGGAAGGAGGAAATGAATAAGAAAGAGAGAGAGAAAAAAAGAAAGGAATTAGGTTAGAAAGAAAGAGAAAAAGAGAAGGGATAGATTAATTAAGTAAGGAAGAGATGGAAGAAGGATGGAAAGATCATAGGGAGAAAGGAAGGAAAAGTTGAAGGAAGGACTAGGGAAGGAAGGCAGGAATGCAGGAAGGAAGAGATAGAGGTAGGAAGGGAGGTAAGAAGGAATTAAAGAATGAAGCAAAGAAAGAGGCAAAATAATACAGCTATAAAAATTTTTTATTCCAATGAATTTTTAACTAGTTTTTATAAATGTTCAATTTTAAATATACCTACACACTGCAGCTGATATGAAGCATTAGGTCCAATACTAGTACATGTATTAAATATGAACTCTCAAAACTTTTACACAATAATTTAAAAATGTGAAAAGAGCTCCTATGGCCACATGATAACACTTCTTGCTTTGTTCTCCAGCCACTGAACACTGCCCAATCTCAATCCAAATAAAGTTGTCCAATTGGAAACATTGACCCAGTGGCTCACCAACAGATTTGGCTTAGTAATAAACCTTGATGGAGAGTCCAAGGGATTCTATATTCTTTATCATGTAGCCTTGCAAGGTATTGTGTAATCACCTACTCAGAGAATTCCCAGGTTGATAGCAAAGGAGATGAAAAAAAGTTTCTAAGCCCCAGTTACAAAGCAGATGGCAGGAATTCTAGTTAGAAGGAACCTAGGTCAGTCAGAAGTGAAGACCGGGAAGAGAACAGAGACTGCAGCAGATAAGTGAAGTCAAGAACATAAGCCAGGTCTTCACTATTTGGAGTGAGAAGACATCTTAACAGTCTCATAAATAAAAATGTACTTGTCATGGTTCTGATTTGCGGTGCTCTGTTGGTGTTTGTGTTCCTGTGAACGGGTTGTTCCTAGCCTCGTGTCCTGTGTTGGTGCCGGAAGGAGTCTGTTCACTGGCGCCTCGCTCCAGGTGATTGTTCTGCTTCATTAGGGAGCAGCCTCACCTGGAACAACACCAGTCGTAGTTCCTGCAGTAAGTGCTTCTGGCTCCCGTAGTGTACAGTTCAGATCTTGTCTCTCGACCCTGGACCTTAGCTACCCTTCTCCGCCCGTTCCCCTGACTCAGACATTACCTACTGGCTCCTGACTTCTGGCTCGTACCCCGACCTCGGCTCTGCTTTCTCCCTGTGTGCCATACATGGCCTCCTGTCTCCTGACCTCCAACTATTACCCTGACCTCGGCTTCACTTTCTCCCTGTTTTCCTTATGTGACCTCCTGGCTCCTGACCCCAACTTGTTGACTTCTACTCTATTCACTACTTACTAGTTGTATCTAGTGACATCTAGTGATTGAGCATCACAGTACTTTGTTGCTTCATTCCATATCAGGACTGTTGTGAAATCTTGGGTTTTGGCTGGAGTCAGGGGCAATCAGTGATTTTTGTCCTTTAAGAAGTCAGTAACTGACACATGCAGAGTGGTGAAAAGCAGGAGGAGAGTGACAGGAAGGAGGAAAATGCTGGTCATTTCTTTTGAAAGTTCTTCAAAACCCTTACCTTCTTTTTAGGCATTAGTGGAGATTATCATTCAATACAACCTTTAAAACTTTGTTATGATGCCAAGCCTTTTCAGCTCTACCCTGGGCAATTATCATTATCATACATGGTGTACACATTGCTTACCTATAATATCCCCACCTCAAAGGGGTCATCAGGAGGACATTCTGCCTGAATTTGTGATTAAGCACACCATTTTTGTTAACTTAAAAAAAATCATATGTATCTACAGCTGCCTATAGAATGGTTAGAAGTTGGTTTTTACAATATGTTTGCAAATGTATGTGTTCATTTTCAACTTTGCAGCTGAATTACATTTTATTTTAAGTAATATAGAAGTAAAACATCTTAACTATAAATCACCCTAAATCTTATATTGTGCGAATGTCATTTTTATTTCAGACATGAATCAGCAACTTCTAATCATTGAAATGTTCCTGACCACAGTGATCTGCCGAATGCTCTATCGAAGGAGATACGATCTGAGACCTGCACTTAGTGAAGATGAGGGGACCAAGGATAATCTGCAGAATAGTACACTTTGTCTAAATGGAAACGCAATTGATGAAGGATTTCAAAAGGTTTAAAAGATACCCCAAAACAATTACGGAATTTTAAACAGAATAACGCGTAGAAATTCTATGGCGTTTCGTCACCTCCTTGTACAGACAATTATGTTCAACTTTTATTGGACTAATGGCAATACCTTTATATAACTTTGTAGTCTTGTATATAACATTAATGTTTTCTTTGATATTATGTATAGTCTTCTAATTATCAGTATCAAATCTAAATGTTGTAAAGCAAAATTGTGCATTTCTGCTGTTGGTTCTGTCTTATTGGCTTCACTTACACTGATAAAAATATACTGAATTAATTTATAACATCAGCTTAAGTGGATGATAATATTCCAACACATCTGTCACCAATCTACAGTATCTATCTTTATATCTATCTCACTTCATCTAATCTGTACAATATGAGCAGCTTTTTCCTAGAACATAGGTGCTCTGGGTTTCAAATTTTTCAATTCTAAGGTTTTATATCAAGAATGCTAATGATCTAATGAGATTCGTATAAAAAGGTTCTCCACCTGAACAATGCAGCCCTTTAAGGGTTTCTTGACCACAAACTGATCACCAAATGTATCCTTGCTGTGACCAGCAGTGATCAGATTAAAATTTGAGAGGCAACCTGTTAATTTTCCCTACAGCACCACCACTGGAAAAAATAAGCATCAAGGGGTTGTCTGTGTAAAGGCCCTTTTACACACAGCAACATCGCTAGCGATATCGCTGTAATGTCACCGGTTTTGTGACGTAATAGTGACCTCCCCAGCGACATTGCAGTGTGTGACATGCATCAGCGACCTGGCCCCCGCTGTGAGGTCGCTGATCGATACAAGTCGTTCAGGACCATTCTTTGGTCCTTTGTTTCCCACTGTATCGGTGTGTTTGACACCGTTACAACGACATTGTTAGCGACCCAGCCCATAGGCGTGCTAGCGTTCCCTTTCCAGCGAGATCGTTCTGCAAGTCTGTATCGCTGCTGCGTCATTGGCCAGATCTGCCTGTTTGACAGCTCACCAGTGACTGTTAGAGACTTTCCAGTGATCCCGGCCAGGTCGAGATCGCTGGTGGGATCGCTAGAAAGTCTCAGTGTGTAAAGGGGCCTTAACTCAGGACATAACAAGTCCTCTAAAAAGAGAAATGATCTTTATTGCCACTCTGCACAGGATCAAAGGCCTCCGAGCTCTATAAACTCACATTAAAGCAAAATCACCCCCTTAAATAGAGACTCTGGCAAAGGTTAAAGAGGTTGTCCACTAATTTTACATTGATGGCCTATCCTTATGATACGTCATCAATGTCTGACCAGGCAGGGTCCAAAACCCGTCACCCCCACTGATAAACTGTTCCCGGTTCCGGCAGCGGCAGCAAGCAGCCAGGAATGAATGCTGTTATTGATTTGAATAGGAGGCAGATGTATCAAAAGACGGTGCGCGCTCCGTAACTGAGCATTGCGGCCGACACTGAGAACAGCGGCTCTGTTGGGGTGCCAGGAGTCGGACCGTGGTCATTGATGTATGGGCCATCAATGTAAAATTAGTGGCCAACCTCTTTTAGTAACATTTACTATTTCGCTGTGCACAAGAATGAATATTTTTAGTCATGGGGGCAGGTACACTTAAATATGCTTGAAAGACTCTACTTATGCAGTTTTATTGTAAAACCACTTTGCTTTTCAGATGTTCTGTGTTTTGGGCATTTGTCCTCTTCTTTTGAAAAACTTCTAGTTTAAAACTAGAAGCTGTAGGTCACTTCTTTGTCACAACTCCTAATGGAATTCACTCCAAAGTAGACACCTTTAGTCAAAAGGCTGCAGAAAATCTGTAGGAAAAACCTCTTCAAAAACAATTTAAGGGCATGTGCACATGATGTCTTTTTCAGGCAGATTCTGCCTGGAATCCATCCGAAAAGTGACGTAAAACCGCTGCAAAAAATTGTAATGTAAAAACGATATTGCAATGAGCCTATTCAGTGTTTTATTACTTCTTTTCATCTAAATAAAAATGTGGAAAAGATGAAGCGGTTAAAAAAAAAGTAGCATGCTTAGGTTTCCACTGGGTAGCCACTCACCACTGTAGTGCAAAGTACAGAGAAAAGCCGCCAGCATCACAAAAAAAGAAAAGACTGCTGGCATTATCCTGAAGCCGGCTTGTGCAGAAAAGCTTAGAGGCTCTGCCACCGGTAAAGGGAAGTCGTAGTCGTATTCACAAACTCTAAAAATCTTGACAATCGCTATAGGAAATGCGTCAGTAAATGAAAAACTCAACCAAAAACTCCCAAAAGAAGAAGTGTTTTCTGAAGAAGTTTTCATAAAAGCATAAAAATCTTTATTATCTTTACATATAACTCATATTTCTGATACCACAGCACAATATGTCCATATATGCATAACCGATATGTTTCTGCAAATCAAGTCATAGGCTTTATTATCCAATTACATGATCCCTTCTTATCAATGGAGTCTGTGTGAATAGTATACATCTTATCCATGTAATAATATACAGTTATAGCAAGCCCCAAACATACAGCGCACTATACTGCTAACTTAACATGTGAATGTATGCTGATCTATGCTATATTCATGGTGCATGTGTTAAGTCTATGAATTACGGTCCCTGAAAATAACCACATCAGCTAAGACAAACTTATAAATACGGTATACCTGTTTGCAATCTATGAGTAATTTTGCCAAATTATATAATTCACTGCAAAGTCGGCTTGTAAAAATGGTCAAATGCATTATACATCTGCCATAATCCTTGGGTAGCTTATCTTTTTAGGCTTCAATAAAAAAAAAAGAAAAAAAAAGTAAAGTGTATGGTGGTAATAATGCAATATATTTAATATTAAATATTATAAAATGATTTGGCTTATTTCTCTCTTTGTATCAGAATTAAAGGGAATCTGTCATCACTTTGACCTTTTTAAACTGTTAATAAGTGCAATCATGTTATGGAATGCTGAAGAAAAAAAAAAGCCATACCTTTATGTCTCCTATCAGATACCGTTGTTGAAATATCATCTTTTATCAATTTATGTAAATGAGCTGTTCCAGGCTATGGGGCAGATGCTGCCTGGAAGATAACTCCGCCTCCAGAGAGTATTTAAATGAAAGGGGCGTTACCAGTGTGATGTGGGATGGTCGCTCTCTGCTCTCACTGCAGAGCTTTGTGTGATTATAAGGCTGCTTTCACACATCAGTTTTTTTGCATCAGGCACAATCCGGCTCAAAAACCTATGCAACGGATGTGGCGAAAAAAAACGGATCCGTTGCATAAGTTTTTCCATGCGGCCAGTCCGTTTTTTGATGAATGCGGCATGATACTGAGCATGTGCAGTTCAAAAAACCCCATCCGGTGGCCGGATGCGGTTTTTGCTGCAGAACGCCGCATCCGGCGTCCATAGGCTTGCATTGTAAATCGCGCCGCATCGTGCCGGATCCAGCGCGATGCGGTATTTTCACAGCACAAAAAAAACGTGCCAGGCAACGTTCCACCCGGCCGCTGCATGGGCTAAATATGCCGCATCCGGCAAAAACCGGACGCAACGCAAGGCCATGCGGCACAATATGGCGCCAATGCTAGTCTATGCGGAAAAAACGCAACCGGTGACAAAAAAACGGTTGTGTTTTTTTCTGCAAAGCGCAGTATTGTGCCGCTCAGCAAAAACCGGATGTGTGAAAGCAGCCTAACTGACACATCTGCACCTCTCAGCTTCAGCCTCCAGCTTACAGGCAGACAGGATTGCAACATTGTTGCAATAAAGGAGAGCTCAGTGAACTGCAAGAAATGTGTATGTGTATGGGATGTGTGCGGACTCTTAGGGTATGTGCGCACGTTGCTTTTTACCTGCTTTTTACCTGCTTTTTTGCTGCTTTTTCTTCTGCGCTGTTTAATGCCAAAATGGATGTGTTCTTCTATTCAAGCAAAGTCTATGGGAATTTGGGTTTCTTGTTCACACTATGTTGTTCAAAATGCTGCCTTTTTGTGGCAGAACTTTGGTCAAAAACTCAGCTTTGCAGTGCAAAACCCAAATGGCAAAAACAATTGACATGTTGCTTCTTTGAAAAGCTGAGTTTTTGACCAAAGTTCTGCCACAAAAAGGCAGCATTTTGAACAACATAGTGTGAACAAGAAACCCAAATTCCCATAGACTTTGCTTGAATAGAAGAACACATCCATTTTGGCATTAAACAGCGCAGAAGAAAAAGCAGCAAAAAAGCAGGTAAAAAGCAGGTAAAAAGCAACGTGCGCACATACCCTTAAGGGGGCTTTACACGCTACGATATCGTTAATGTTTAATCGTCGGAGTCACATTGTTAGTGACACACATCCGGCGTCATTAACGATATCGCAGCGTCTGATACTTACCAGCGACCTTAAGCGACCTTAAAAATGGTGAAAATCGTTCACCATGGAGAGGTCGTCCCAAACTCAAAAATCGGTAAGGGTTGTTTATCCATATTGTTCATCGCTCATGCGGCAGCACACATCGCTGTGTGTGACACCGCAGGAGTGAGGAACGTCTCCTTACCTGCCACCGGCTGCAATGCGGAAGGAAGAAGGTGGGCGGGATGTTACGTCCCGCTCATCTCCGCCCCACCGCTTTAATTGGCCGACCGCTTAGTGACGTCGCGGTGACGTCGCGGTGACGCCGAACGTCCCACCCCTTGAGGGAGGGATTGTTCGGCAGTCACAGCGACGACGCCGACCAGGTAAGTGTGTGTGACGCTGCCGTAGCGATAATGTTCCCTGCGGCAGCAATCACACGATATAGCATGTGCGACGGGGGCGGATACTTACACGCTCGATATCGCTAGAAATTGCTAGCGATATTACTACCGTGTAAAGCCCCCTTTACTGTATGTGAAGGCTCAAGCTATTTATAGGAAATTATGTGGGAGATTGTGCTGTGTATAGGGCCATGTGTTGGGGCTCTTGTTGTATATAGGAGACTATATAGTGGCTCATACAGTAAATAGGACACTATGTGAGGGCTCATGCTGTATATAGTGACTATGTAGGGGATCATGCTGTATATAGGAGGCTATGTGGGGGCTCATGCTGTGTATAGGAGGCTATGTTGGGGCTCATGCTGTGTATAGGAGGCTATGTTGGGGCTAATGATTTATATTGGAGGCTATGTGGGGGCTCCTGCTGTATATTAGAGACTATGTGGGGGCTCATACTATAATTTAGGGGCTGTGTGAGGACTCATACTGTATATAGGGGGCTGTTTGAGGGCTCATACTGTATATAGTGGTGTCAGCATACTTAATTCTGCTCAATATTTTGTGATACAATTAATATAAAATAATATTAATATTGAACAGAATCAATATCAGTCTTTTGGTTCAGCCCTCCCCAACTGTCATGGTCTCTCATATGGCCTCTCGGGAAAACTAAATTTCCCACCCGTGCTCCCCTGTTCTATTACGTATAGCACTATTTTATGTATAGCGCTACACATACTATAAAACATTTGCGCTGTACGTTATGTGTGACATGCTCTTTCTCATAATATGTCTGCAGATGTGCACTTATGCGTTATCACATGGTCTGTCAGGTGGATCGTGTGGCATATCACATGACCCACCAAGGTTGGGGGGGCCAAGTCTTCTAAACTGGCCTTGGCTACTCTCAATTCGCCCCTGATTGGACACATGAAAACAGGCTAAGGAAGAGTTATGGTGTTGTCACAACAGTTATTTTGCTCAGCATTTTATCAGTAATTGTAAACCAAAAACAGGAGAGGGACCCAAAGAGAGAGAAATTAAGATTGACAGATTCACTCCTGTTCTGTGTCTTGGAGCCACTCTAATTTTAGCTTATAAATACTGATTACATTCTGACAATGAAAACCCTGATATGTAAATAATGCATGATGGTCAAAGCAATATTGAATTTGATTAAGTGTGGATCTGTTCACGCTGTGCGCACGTTGCTTTTTACCTGCTTTTTACCTGCTTTTTTGCTGCTTTTTCTTCTGCGCTGTTTAATGCCAAAATGGATGTGTTCTTCTATTCAAGCAAAGTCTATGGGAATTTGGGTTTCTTGTTCACACTATGTTGTTCAAAATGCTGCCTTTTTGTGGCAGAACTTTGGTCAAAAACTCAGCTTTGCAGTGCAAAACCCAAATGGCAAAAACAATTGACATGTTGCTTCTTTGAAAAGCTGAGTTTTTGACCAAAGTTCTGCCACAAAAAGGCAGCATTTTGAACAACATAGTGTGAACAAGAAACCCAAATTCCCATAGACTTTGCTTGAATAGAAGAACACATCCATTTTGGCATTAAACAGCGCAGAAGAAAAAGCAGCAAAAAAGCAGGTAAAAAGCAGGTAAAAAGCAACGTGCGCACATACCCTTATGCTACTTGTGCAGCACTATTCTTACCATCAAGCACAACAAAACTTTTATAGACTATTTAAAAATCAATGAAATCTATTAGGATTTATTAGGATGTTTTGAAAATGATTTGTCATATCTGACATAAATCAATTCAGAAAGGACGCTGTAGCACTCAAGTCAACAAGGCCTTAAGACCCCGTTACATGCAACGACATCCCTAACGAGATATCGCTGGGGTCACGGAATTCGTGACGCACATCCGGCATCGTTAGCGACGTCATTGCATGTGACACTTATGAGCGACTGCTAACGATCCCAAATACTCACCAAATCATTGATTGTTGACACGTCGTTCATTTTCAAAATATCGTTGCTCGTTTGGGACGCAGGTTGTTCGTCGTTTCTGAGGCAGCACACATCGCTACGTGTGACACCTCGGGAATGATGAAGAACAGCGTTCCTGCGTCCTCCGGCAACGAGGTGGGAGTGACGTTTCATACGGCTGCTCTCCGCCCCTCCACTTCTTTTGGTGGCCTGCTGTGTGACGTCGCTGTGACGCCGCACGAACCGCCCCCTTAAAAAAGAGGTTGTTTGCCGGGCACGTCGTTAGGAAGGCAAGTTGGTGTGACGCGTACCGGCGATATTGTTCGCCACGGGCAGCAATATGCCCGTGACGCACAAACGACGGGGGCGGGTGCTATCACTAGCGACATCGCTAGTGATGTCGCTGTGTGTAAAGCAGCCTTTAGAGTCTGTCATTTAGCAGTTCTATAGGTGGCCTGGAGAAACGTTGAGCATGTGCAGAAAGACAATACAGTATTTCTTCACATCTGATAATAATGCAACTGAACAATCATTCAACAAGAAGTCTAAAGATTCCCAATGATACAATGGCTCACAATAGGCATACAGCGGGTCAAATAAGTATTGAACATGTCACCAATTTTCTAAGTAAATATATTTCTAAAGGTGCTATTGACAGGTTGTTACCATTCTGGCAAAAAAAGTCATATCTATTCCACACAGGCAAAAAAAGCAAACCATAGTTGTTTATAAATTAAGTGCTATGTAATAATGAGAAATAATTCAGGGAAAGTAGAAAGGGAGGTGCAAAAGCCAAGGAAAGCCATGACACCAGCTGAAATCTATCAGTGTCATAGTCGTTTCTCTGTCTTTGAAGACTAGTGAAAGGTTCAGGACTAGAGTCACTCATTAACATCTAAGGCTCTATATTTAAATGTAGTTGAATTTCTTTTGGTGCCTAAGGAGTTAATTACAGCTGTGTTCCTAGCAGCTCCTAGCAGAGCATTTCAGCTGCAGCTGCTTTGTAGCCATGTCCCTGTTGGTTTAAGTAATGGTGTTTCCCAGCAATCCCTGCTGAAGACACAAATCCTTTGTACTCAGGCCGACTTGGTGCACGGTCCTATTAAGGAGTGTTCCCAAAGCCAGACTTTATCCTTTTTGTTCTTGTTTTCCCCTATTTGTTTTACCTTTCCTTGTGTCATATTAGTGCAGCTGTGGGGCTGTAATTGAAGGAAGATGAATGAATGAATTTGCAGCCATCTACCAGGATGATGAAGATGAAATGTGAGTGAACATTTCAGCAAGACAATGATCCCAAACACAAGCCCAAGGGAACTTTCTACTGGTTTCAGAAAAAGAAAATTAAGCCCAGCCAATCACTTGACCTGAATACAATGTAAAATTTATGGAAGGAACCAAAGCTCAGAGTTGATAGAATGAGAACATGGAACCTTCAGGATTTGAAGAATGTTTGAGTGGAAAAATTGGCCAAAGTCACACAGGAATCTCATGGCCAGTCCAAATATTGTGGTCTGTACTCAAACCATGAAAGTTGGATGTATGAAATTTGGCTTTCCCGGAAATGGGTTATCATTTTATAATGTGTCAAAAATTTAGAGCAAACTAACTTGTAAATGTAAATTGTAAAAAGCAAACTTGTAAATTTAGACATCAACGTATAAAGATGTACTAAAGGCCGCTTTACACGCAGCGACATCGTTACCGATATCGCTAGCGTGGGTACCCGCCCCCATTGGTTGTGTGACACGGGCAAATCGCTGCCCGTGGTGCACAACATCGCTTGGACCCGTCACACTACTTACCTGCCTAGCGACTTCGCTGTGACCGGCAAACCTCCTCCTTTCTAAGGGGGCGGTTCATTCGACGTCACAGCGGCGTCACTAAGCGGCCGCCCAATAGAAGCGGAGGGGCGGAGATGAGCAGGATGTAACATCCCGCCCACCTCCTTCCTTCCTCATTGCGGGCAGCCGCAGGTAAGGTGAGGTACCTCGTTCCTGCGGTGTCACACATAGCGATGTGTGCTGCCGCAGGAACGACGAATAACATCGTACCTGCAGCAGCAACGATATAATTGGGAATAGGGGGGCATGTCACCGATTAGCGATTTTGAATGTTTTTGTGACGATTCAAAATCGCTCATAGGTGTCACACGCAGCGACATCGCTAACGTGGCCGGATGTGCATCACAAATTCTGTGACAACAACGACATCGCTTTAGCGATGTCATAGCGTGTAAAGCGGCCTTAACTTTATTATCATAAGCCATTGCTGCTGTGGTGGTGTGCTTGAGAGGTTGAGTAGCTTGGAGCCATGGGGGCTTTGCCTTGCAGCAAGTGTACTCTCCCTGCTGTTGCACTGTCGCATTAGTAGTGGTCGATACATGGTGCCGTCCCCTTAATTAAACACGCTCACTAGCTTTTTTTTATATAAAGGAAATGTAATGTAGTTCAAGTGTATTAATATACCATTTATAGTTTCCCATCTTACAGATTTGTAATGTATCCATAAAAATCGGATGCTATACTGATTGTCCGTATGGCATCTGATTTTTTTTTGCCTACTGGCATTAGACCGGTGCATGATTTTTGGATGTGCGGGCCATGTTTTTTTTCTACAGTTATAGCTTATCATCCTCATGAGACACTTTGATAAATGAGGCACATCAAGTCTAATTCTAAGCTGTCTAAGAGGAATAAAAAATCTGCTTTATGAATCTTTTAGTTAAAATTATTTTATTAATATAACCCAATTATCACATTTCTAAGAACATCACCTAAGAAACATATGTTTAATTATAAATTACAAATTCTAATGAAATCCATAATTTCCATTTCTGTTAATAGGATCACATTTTTGCATGTGTAATGTGACGGATTCCTTTTATGATATTATTTTGAAATCTAGGAACATGTCTGGATTCGGTAATGATATTTTTACAGATTGATGTGAACAAAGTGATGTAGTGTATGGTTCAAACAGAGAGAAATAAAAGCACATAGGTATATGAGCCAAGACACTATAATAAACAGTTGGGACCAAGAGGATAATTATATGACACTATTAAAGCGAAAAGCCAATTTCCGAATGGGCTGACTCATAGGATATCTTTCAAGAGCACAAAGTACACTGAGATCACACACATCTTAATGAGGTATTATATAAGGGCAATAAACAGTTTGATAAGTGTAATTCCAGCATCTACATCTAGATTTAATGGTCACCACAAAAATATTATACAGGCTCTTCCTGGAAAGACACATGGCTCCAGACTGTGATAGTATGGGAATAATAAGTCAACACAAGATGTAGAAAAACTTGGATTCTCTTCAATCAAAATATCTGTGAGATAATTACACAAATCTTTCAATGGACTGGGGGAGTGTTCTTGTTTTCATTAAAAGATTATCCATCCATTCAAATATATCTTAAAATTGAAAGATGTACATGTGACGCCCTGGGCAAACCAGGGGTCATAGGTCATAACACCACCCTCCCTACACCCCGGATAGGTACACCGAAGCTACACCAAAAATCCTTGTTGCCTTCCTCCAGTGGCTGGTGTCCACACCAGGGGGTGGGCCAGGCAGTTGGCTCCACCCACCGAGGAGTTCACAGTCCTGGAGGCGGGAAAACCATGCAGATCAGTTTAGGGAGAGTGTGAAGTAGGGGTGAAGTGGTAGAGGAGCAAGAGAGAAGAGTTAAGGTGGAAGAGAAAGTGACAGTTGAGAAAGCCTGAAGTTGGTCCGGGTGTGGGCTCCGGACTGAGAACAGCAAGGTTAGCAGACGGCGGTGACCGTCTGCAGGAGAGGCAGGGGCCCCCATTGGCAGGGGCCTTTCGGATCCCGGCAAGGCTAGGAGTCGCCGTGAATTTGCCAAATCCGTCAGTGAAGGGGACCTCCGGGTCTCCCAGCAATTAAGTCCCGATTGAAGGCAACAGTCCAACCGTTGGAGAGAGACACCGCCACCGCCAAGGCACCAGTTTCTCAGGGCCAGCGCCTGCGGGCAAAGAGGGGCTCCTCCGGCCCATATCCAAGCCGGGGAGCGGGTTACTGGTGGGAACCCATCGCTACCAACATTACACTAGGTGCAGGGACAGAGGCCGTCACCGTCAACTACCGGGGAAAAGCAACAGCAGCCGTCCGTGGGAACCGTCTTTCCAGCCGTGTGTTTTACCGAGAACTGTGTCAACGTCTCAGGCTGAGTGAGTACCACCGTGCCGTGCGGCACAGCGCTGCCCCCGCGACCCTGCACCTCACCAGGCCCCGAACCTGGCCTGCCATCCATCCCTACCCCATCACCGGGGCCCTGGGACAACCAACCCCCTACCCACGGAGGGGAGAAATAACAACACAGCTGCTCCCTGTCACCGCTCCCGGGATCCCCATACAGAGCAGCGGTGGTGTCCACACAATCACCACAACCGTTGGTGGCGTCACGGACAATAAATCCCCAAAACCAATCCCCTTTTCACTCACGGGCGAGGAGCGCCGCTCGAGTCCCCGGGATCCGGCCCATCGCTCGAGCCACCGAGCAGCAGAGGCCGCAGCCGCAGCGGCAGCCGGACCCGAGCAGTGGGAGAGCGCAGCGTCCCCTCCTCCGCCCGCGACATACAATTTATTAATATACTTCAATTAACAAAGGTGCCCCAGTCTTACAATAACAGCACTGGTCATGGCAGGTGTAGGAGGTGGTCACGCTACCGCCACTCCTACGGTGTTTTATGCTGAATGTATTGTATACTGTATATATATATTGCAGTTTATAGAGAACATGATAAGAAGTGCTGCTGCTAGAAGATGCATAATGTGTACTATATTATAACTGTAGTAATGATCAGTAGCGTAACTAGAGTTTGATGAGCCCCGATACAAAGTTTGGATCTGCCCCTCCCCCAACCGTACGAGACATGGTATGGGATAGTGTTGCTGACACTTGGATCTTTCCTTCAGGACCCATGTTTCCCATGATCTGAAATCTCTCTTATCAGCATCTTTCCTATGTCCTGATATCAATCTTGTCCTCATCACGTACCTTCCCCACGCTCTGCTATACATCTTTCCCTCAGCACGCAGCTTTCCCATGATATCAGAGCATGAGAAAGCTGGGTGCTGAGGGAAAGAGCCTCTTTTCCTTAGCACAAAACTTTCCCATATCATACTTTATCTTTGTCCCCCTCGTATATAGTTATCCAAATACTAAAATTACCCCCACATAGCCTTCCATATAGTATAATGGGTCCCACCTAACCCTTCATATATTATAATGCACCTCCCATAGTCCTTCATGTATTATAATACACTTCACATAGTCCTCCATATACTATAGTGTAGAGCATAGTCCTCCATATAATTTAATGCACATCCCATAGTCCTCCATTTAAGATAATACACATCTCATAGTCCTCCACATAATATAATGCAAATCCTATAGTCCCACATGTAATATAATACACATCCCACAGTCCTCGATTTAAGATAATGCACATCCCATAGTCCTCCATATAATATAAGGCACATCCCATAATCCTCAATATAGTATAATGCACACTCCATAAACCTCCATATAAATACACACCCCATAATCCTCAATATAGTATAATGCACACCCCATAATCCTCCATATAGTGAAATGCACACACGATAATTCTCCATATAGTATAATGCACACCCCATAATCCTCAATATAGTATAATGCACACACCATAATCCTCCATATAGTGAAATGCACACACGATAATTCTCCATACAGTATAATGCACACTCCATGATCCTCCATATAAATGCACACACCATAATCCTCAATATAGTATAATGCACACATCATAATCCTCCATACAGTATAATGTACACTCCATAATCCTCCGTATAGTATAATGCACACTCCATAATCCTCCATATAGTATAATGCACACTCTATGATCCTCCATATAAATGCACACACCATAATCCTCAATATAGTATAATGCACACACCATAATCATCCATATAGTATAATGCACACACCATAATCCTCCATACAGTATAATGTACACTCCATAATCCTCCGTATAGTATAATGCACACACCATAATCATCCATATAGTATAATGCACACACCATAATCCTCCATATAGTATAATGTACACTCCATAATCCTCCGTATAGTATAATGCACACTCCATAATCCTCCATATAGTATAATGCACAGTCCATAATCCTCCATATAGTATAATGCACAGTCCATAATCCTCCATATAGTATAATGCACAGCCCATAATCCTCCATATAGTATAATGCACACTCCATAATCCTCCATATAGTAAATGCACACTCCATAATCCTCCATATAGTATAATGCACAGCCCATAATCCTCCATATAGTATAATGCACAGTCCATAATCCTCCATATAGTATAATGCACAGCCCATAATCCTCCATATAGTATAATCCACAGCCCATATTCCTCCATATAGTATAATGCACAGTCCATAATCCTCCATATAGTATAATGCACAGCCCATAATCCTCCATATAGTATAATGCACAGTCCATAAACCTCCATATAGTATAATGCACAGCCCATAATCCTCCATATAGTATAATGCACAGTCCATAATCCTCCATATAGTATAATGCACAGCCCATATTCCTCCATATAGTATAATGCACAGTCCATAATCCTCCATATAGTATAATGCACAGCCCATAATCCTCCATATAGTATAATGCACAGTCCATAATCATCCATATAGTATAATGCACACTCCATAATCCTCCATATAGTATAATGCACACTCCATAATCCTTCATATAGTATAATGCACCCCCATAGACCTCTGGCCACCGTTTACTCACTGATTAAAAAAATAAAAACATTTCCTCACCAGAGGCGTAGCTAGGGTTTCAGCTCAGAGGGGGCAAAACTCAGTGGCCCCTAAGCAGGTAAACATTGTTACAACTATGGTGTTGTAACGCCCTGGGCAAGCCAGGGGTCACAGGTCATCACACCACCACACCCTTCACCCCAGTTAGGAACATCACAGCTAACCAAAATCCTTGTTGCCTTCCTCCAGGGGCTGATGTTCACACCAGGGGGTGGGCAAGGTGGTTGGCTCCGCCCACCGAGGAGTACACAGCCCTGGAGGCGGGAAGAATCAGGCAGAAGAGAGATAGAGTTTGGAGGAGGAAGTGGAAGGAGTAGGAGTTTAGCCCAGGCAGGGCTTGAGTGAAGTCCAGCTAGGGACAGAAAGGAGTAAACAGCTAAGATAAGTTAAGGAAGTGAAAGTAGTGAAGTGAAGGAAGTAAAGTGGAAAAGGAGGAAAGTAAGAGCGGTGACAGTAAGAAAGCCTGAAGTGGTCCAGCTGTGTGCAGGACAGAGTCAGCAAGGTCAGCAACGGCGGTGATTGTCCGGAGGGGTGACCGTTTGGAAGTTCCTGGAAGGACCGCGGACGGGTGGTGGCCCGGCGGTCTGGAGCAGTGTACAAAGGACAGTCAGCACCAGGGCAGGGGCTTCTCGGACCCCGGTAAGGCTAGGAGTCGCCATAATTTGCCAAATCCGTCAGTGAAGGGGACGTCGATCCCCCAACAATCAAGTCCCGATTGAAGGCAACAGCCCAACCATTACAGTAGAGACACCGCCACCGCCAGGGCACCAGTTTCTAAGGGCCAGCGCCTGCGGGCAAAGAGTAGAGCTCCTCCGGTCCAGCTTGAAGCCGGGGAGCGGGTTACCGGTGGGAACCCATCGAGACCATCAACAACATCAGGTGCAGGAAAAGGGACATCACCGTCACCTACTGGGGAAAGCAAGTGCAGCCGTCCGTGGGAACCGTCTTTCCAGCCGTGTGTTTTACCGAGAACTGTGTCAACGTCTCAGGCTGAGTGAGTACCACAGTGCCGCAAGGCACAGCGCTGCCGCCGCGTCCCTGCGCCCACCAAGCCCTGCATCTCCCACCTCATCACTGGGCCCCGGGATCACCAACCCCTACCCACGGAGGGGCAACACAACAACTTGCTGCTTCACACCATCACTCCCGGGATCCCCACACAGAGCAGCGGTGGTGTCAACAACTCACCACAACCGTGGGTGGCGTCACGGACAATAACCAATCCCTACACCCAAAATCCCCTTTCACTCACGGGCGAGGAGCGCCGCTCGAGAACCCCCCGGGATCCGGCCCACCGCTCGAGCCACCACTGAGCAGCAGCAGCCGGACCCGAGCAGAGGGGTGAGCGCAGTGCTGACACCCTCCTCCCCGCCCGCGACAACTTGGCGTCACGAACAGGATCTTACCGCTCTGCCGTCTGGTAGAGGTGCGCCTTGTTACCGCCGGAGGTGTCCGGCACAAAAATTTCAGAAGCCGCCATCTTTAGCGCGAAAATTTCCCGCTCGAGCGTCTGCTCGAGTAGCAGAGGCGCGAAGGCCAAAACCCTGCCCCGAGAGAGGAGGGGCCGGAAAGAGCTAAGGGGGACGCGATGGCGGCTGGCTGCATGTGAACGCAGCTATAAAAGCAGGGACGCCAGGAATCTGCAGACATCTTGTTCCTGGGAAAAGCCGCCAGCAACATGTGGATGCCGTCCCGCGACACCGTAGCCCCCGCACCTGGGACCGCGGTGTGGGTGGAGATCCGGACCGCGCAGCTCTACCAACGGCTGCAGGTCAAGATGCAGCTCCTCATGGAGGAATGGGAGACCGACATGGCGGACGTTATAGCAGCCGTGCGGAGACGCGAGGAGGAAGCGGAGGAAGGGAGGGTGAGTGACCCACGCCCCGATGCCCTGGAAGGGCCGGTCATGGCGGCTGCGGGACCCGGTCCAAGCCCTCTCCCCCCGCTGCCTCCCTCGCCACCCGTTCCGGAGGCCGTGACCCCGCCATTAGGCCTGCTACCACCGCAACCAGTAGCAATACCCAGCGTCCCCGCCCAGGCGGGCCGACCTGTAGCCGGAGCCCGTAGTCAACCGGAGGTGTTGCCATGGAAGGTCCCAAAGACTGAACCGGAGGCATCCCCTGAAAAGTCCCCCGAGCCGGAGCTGATGACCCGCTCCGAGCCGAAGGCCCAGCAGCGGAAAGCCCCTATGCCCATCCCCCACACCTCGGCTGAGGTAGCGCCGGGTTGTTGCTGTAAGGCAGCGCCCAAGGCCAAGACACCGCGGGACACGCTGCCCAGATTCCTGACAGTGGGCAACGTCCAGAATGTCCCGCGGGGCCCGACCCGTGCGCCAGAGCTCGCAGCAGTGCCGTATTGGGATAGGGAGCCGGTACCGTTGGGCCTGGAGATTGGTGAACGGGAGAGAAAGAAGGCCGAGCTGGTGGCCAGAGCCATCAGAGAAAAGGAGAACCTCCGGCAAGCAACATTCCGTGTCCGGGGACCGCTGTACGAGGGGCAGGTGAGGCGGTTTGATGTCCGCCGGGGCTACGGGTTTATCTATGAACCGGGCCTGGAGGCCGAAGTGTTTGTAGCCCGGCGGGATGTGAATGCCCACCTACCTGAAGAACATCCCGGCCGTAATCTAATGCTGGGCGACATCGTCCAGTATACCCGGCACTGTGGAGAGAGAGGGTGGTTTGCCCTGGATGTAAAACTGCGGGGCAGCCAGGAGAGCAGGGTGAGTCCCGCACCCCCTCCCTCGGAAGAAGCTGAAAGTCCGGAATAGGGCAGCGGATGCCCGCTGCAGCAGCCCCCGTTGGGGCCACCACTGAGTTTCTGTTTAAAGTTTGTTTGAAAGTTTTAAAAATGATGAAAAATTATGATCACCGAACAGTAACCTGATTGACCGTGATTAAGGAAACCAGCCATTGCCGGCACCGTTGTCCCCGTGGGGACCGTTTAAAAGTTGTTTTGCATGAGGAACTGCTCATGGACAAGCCCGTGAACTTGCAGGGCACCCACAAACGTTAAGTGGCTTGTAAATAAGTTGTTTACTGTTACCGTTTCCGCAATGCTGCCTCTGGAGAGGCAGGTTGGAGGGAGGGCCCTCAGCAGAGCAGGCTGGGGCCCAGCCACCAAAGGAACCGGTGGCTACCCTCTGGAGGGGAAGGACAGATCCCGCTCAGGTAACTTGTGCTGGACTGTGGGTCAAGGGGTGCTGCCTGGGTTTTAGGGGCAGCATCAGGGCCAGGTTGCTTGGGTGGGAGAGAGCGGAAACCGTAACCGTGAACCGTTTTGCAACGTTTAAGAAATGTGCCTCCCGTCATGGGAAGAATTATTAAAAATGTAAATATGTTACCGTTTACCTTTTTATGCATTTTCAGAAAAATAAAACCGGTGTTGGACGGGCAGCCCGCGGACAGTCTGCATTTTGCTAAGGGGGAATGTGACGCCCTGGGCAAGCCAGGGGTCACAGGTCATCACACCACCACACCCTACACACCAGTTAGGAACATCACAGCTAACCAAAATCCTTGTTGCCTTCCTCCAGGGGCTGATGTTCACACCAGGGGGTGGGCCAGGCGGTTGGCTCTGCCCACCGAGGAGTACACAGCCCTGGAGGCGGGAAGAACCAGGCAGAAGAGAGATAGAGTTTGGAGGAGGAAGTGGAAGGAGTAGGAGTTTAGCCCAGGCAGGGCTTGAGTGAAGTCCAGCTAGGGACAGAAAGGAGTAAACAGCTAAGATAAGTTAAGGAAGTGAAAGTAGTGAAGTGAAGGAAGTAAAGTGGAAAAAGAGGAAAGTAAGAGCGGTGACAGTAAGAAAGCCTGAAGTGGTCCAGCTGTGTGCAGGACAGAGTCAGCAAGGTCAGCAACGGCGGTGATTGTCCGGAGGGGTGACCGTTTGGAAGTTCCTGGAAGGACCGCGGACGGGTGGTGGCCCGGCGGTCTGGAGCAGTGTACAAAGGACAGTCAGCACCAGGGCAGGGGCCTCTCGGACCCCGGCAAGGCTAGGAGTCGCCATAATTTGCCAAATCCGTCAGTGAAGGGGACGTCGATCCCCCAACAACCAAGTCCTGATTGAAGGCAACAGCCCAACCATTACAGTAGAGACACAGCCACCGCCAGGGCACCAGTTTCTAAGGGCCAGCGCCTGCGGGCAAAGAGTAGAGCTCCTCCGGTCCAGCTTGAAGCCGGGGAGCGGTTTACCGGTGGGAACCAATCGAGACCATCAACAACATCAGGTGCAGGAAAAGGGACATCACCGTCACCTACTGGGGAAAGCAAGTGCAGCCGTCCGTGGGAACCGTCTTTCCAGCCGTGTGTTTCACCGAGAACTGTGTCAACGTCTCATGCTGAGTGAGTACCACAGTGCCGCAAGGCACAGCGCTTCCCCCGCGTCCCTGCGCCCACCAAGCCCTGCATCTCCCACCTCATCACTGGGCCCCGGGATCACCAACCCCTACCCACGGAGGGGCAACACAACAACTTGCTGCTTCACACCATCACTCCCGGGATCCCCACACAGAGCAGCGGTGGTGTCAACAACTCACCACAACCGTGGGTGGCGTCACGGACAATAACCAATCCCTACACCCAAAATCCCCTTTCACTCACGGGCGAGGAGCGCCGCTCGAGAACCCCCGGGATCCGGCCCACCGCTCGAGCCACCACTGAGCAGCAGCAGCCGGACCCGAGCAGAGGGGTGAGCGCAGTGCTGACACCCTCCTCCCCGCCCGCGACAGTGTCACACCATAAGAGCTTGTGTAGACACCCATATTTTTGGTCCGAGTGCGATCTGATAAAACATTGGATCGCACTCAGACCAATGTTATCCAATGAGGCAGTGGTTATGTTCAATTTTGTCCTCGGACCAAGTGGTCTGAGGAAACAAAAATTGCATCATGCATGGGCACAATGATACAGTTACGTGTAGCGGCAGAGCTGTAGTTGGAGTTCATGCTGCCCCTACCAGTAAGTAAGACTAAAGCCTCATGCCGATGTGGCTAGAAGTATGGAAATCGCACACTTGTGGTCACATGACGGCCCGCTCTCACCGCTGGCACTGGAAAACCCTGACCACTCGCTGTGTGCATGCAATGAAGATTCACTAGTCTGCAGTCACAGGCCATTAAACAACTGCCGATCAGCTTCATTTAACCAAATGGTCAACAATCATTTAAAGGGAATCTGTCAGCAGGTTTTTGCCCTCTAATCTGAGAACAGCATAACATTGGGGCAGAGATCCTGATTCCAGCGATGTCACTTACTGAGCTGCTTAGTGTAGTTTTGATAAAATCATTGATAATCAGCAGCAGATTATCATTACAGGACTACTTGGCCTGTTGCCAGGTAGTCCAGCATATTCAAGAACTTTTATCTGCAGCAGAAAAAACATTGATTTTATCAAAATGACAGCAAACAGTTCAGTAAGTGACAAATCACTGGAATCAAGGGTTCTGTCTCTACATTATGCTGCGCTCAGATGGGGGAGCAAATCCTAGTGACAGATTCCCTTTAAAGGAGGTGATTGTCCAGTATAAATGCTCCCTTAGATCCATGTAAGTTATTGGTGACTTCTTCTCAGATTGTAATGGTCTCATCCCATTCTTCTTCATCTGATCCATACTCCATAATGACCTTGGACATCCACAACTCGTCTCCGCAGACTTCCATCTTCTCTGATTTTCCACAACATATCCTAACATGATGCCCTAAAAAATAACAGTGTCATTATTACACCTAAATAAAAAATATCCATACATGCTGTGCACTAAATAACCCGTATACTGTGCACCTGAAAAAAATAATTCCCCCCACTATGCCCCTGACAAAAAAGTGACCCTGGATTGTCCCCCTTATGATACATGGCCCCCACACTGTCCCACTTATATACTATGACCACTGCACCATTCCTCCACCATGAATTATTACCGCAACACTGTCTTTCCTTATGAAAAATATCCGTAAAACCATCCCATCTCATTAACCCCTTCACCCCCAGGCGATTTTCCCCTTTTTTTTTTGTGCCCCTTCTTTGAAGAGCCGTAACTTTTTTATTTTTCCGTCAATCTTGCCATATAAGGGCTTATTTTTTGCAGGACGTGTTGTACTTTTAAATGAAACCAAGAGTTTTACCATATAGTGTTCTGGAAAATGGCAAAGAAAATTCCAAGTGCGGAAAAATTGCAAAAGAAAGTGTGATTGCATGATTGTTTTTAGGATATTTTATTCACAGTGTTCACTATATGGTCAGACTGATGTGTCAGTGTGATTCCTTAGGTCAGTACGAGTTTGTTGACACCAAACATGAATAGGTTTACTGTTATCTAAGGGGTTAAAAAAAAATCAGCCTTTTGTTAAAAAAAAGTTGCGCATTTTTTTGCGCCATTTTCCAAAAACCGTAGCGCTGTCATTTTTGGGATCTATGGCTCAGTGATGGCTTAATTTTTGCATCTTGAGCTGATGTTTTTAACGGTACCATTTTTGGGCAGATGCTATGTTTGATCGCCTGTTATTGCATTTTGCACAAAATTTGTGGTGACCTAAAAATGTCATTTGTAATTTGGATTCTTTTTGCCACTACGCCATAGATTAATTGATTTTACATTTTGATAGATCGGGCGTTTCTGAATGCGGCAATACCAAATGTGTGTATATTTTTTTTAACCCTTTAATTTTTAATGGGGCGAATGGGGAGGTAATTTGAACTTTTAGGTTTTTTATTTTTTTAAAACTTTTTTTAACTTTTTTTTCCATATATATATTGTACTAGTCCCCCTGCTGCATTGCTCTGATCTGCAGAAAAGCTGCTCTCCTCTTACACACGGCGGTCTGTCAGGTGTAAGAGGAACTGATTCATGATAGCTACAGGAGTCATCACATGACTGTGTTACCATGGCAACCATCGGCTCTGCGTGATCATATCACGTGACTTCCAATTGTGTCGGGTAAGTTAAAGCTTACCGCGGCTGGGATGTACAGCGCGCTGTGACATTGACAGCACAGTGTAAAGGGTTAACAGGCACGGGTGGAGAGTGGATCATGCACTCATGCCTGATAGCCGCACATGTCAGCTGTTCAAAATAAGCTGACATGTGCGGAACTCACCGCTGGCTGTCCGCAGAAGCCACCAGTGAGTATACCAACATGAGGCAGGACCTGCGATATAAGCAATGGCCTTCACAGTGTTCACATCTTCTGTGCCCCTCGCCACACGGCCCCCTCTCCATACTCTGCTGTCTTTTCACACCGTACAGCCTCCACAATGTGCCTCACATTGTCTTTCATATACTGCCCCCCTCATACTGTACCCTCACACTGTCCTTACTGCCTCCCATAATGTGCGGTCACTCTGTATACTGAGTGAATGCTCCTATTCCACCTCCCACACTTTACAGTAAAAGTCCCTTACATCTCCAGCTCCACGGTGGAGCACTTACCTTATCCCTCATCTTCACCTCCTTTGTGGTGCCCTAATCCACACACCCTGCTCCCCATACAACCTGCACCCCCCATATCACACACACTACACCCCCATATGTCACACATCCTGCTCGCCATACAGCCTGCACCCCCATATCACACACACTGCCCACCCTGCCTCACATATCTCACACAGACTGTACCACAACTTACTGCTCTCTCAAACACTCTGCACCCCTTCACATCCTTCTGTCACAGTCTGCACCCCTCATATGCCACTCACCCTGCACTCCCCTCCCCCTCATGTCCCCTCTTTTCTCATTACCAGTCATGTGACCCAATCTCCTTCAGGAATCAGTATCTTCTGATGCTTTCTGCCCGGCAAACCTGTGTCTCCTCCCACACAGTCACATGGGCATGACATCATCGCAGGTCTTGGTAGGATGTATTTTTGTCTTCTTGGCAGGAGCACTTCTGCTCTGCCGCAGCTCAGAAACACCTGGTGGGCCTCTCCAGGTCTGGGGCCCCTATGCCCCCCTGCTGACACCGGGCCCCCCTGACTCACAGGCCGGACCCCTGGCGGTCGCGTGGTCAGCCACTGAACAGCGCATCTCCTCTCTTACAGAGAGGAGCGGCTGCCGGGCCCCTATAACCCTGCGGACCCGGACGCAGTAGCGACCTCTGCGACCGCGGTTGTTATGCTCCTGGTAATGATATATAAATGTATAAGATGAGGGTATAGGTTTTATAGATGTAAGTGTTAGTAGTGTTAGACACTTCCTGGCTGTAAAGGAGCTTATAGGTGGGAGCAGTGACAGATGACCATTGGGTTGGTTAGTGAGATGGGCTTTTTGAGGTGCCAGTACTGCAATGGGGTTGCAGGAGTGAGGATGTGGCTTTGTACTTTGTACCAGTCAGGGAATCCTCCAAGGGTCTGGAGCTTATGGCTCACCTCGGGATGGGCTTAGAAGAGTCCAGGGACTAGATGACTGTCGGAGCAGAGAACCTGTGATGGGCCAAAAGAAGTTGAGTGACTACAAGCCGCCAGAGGCAGGGAGAGGACCACATGTAGCCGAAGAGAGAAGAGGGGGAAGCGGCAGCATAGGCTTAGCAGATGGAGGACTAGGTCCAAGTTGGAAAGCAGCATCAGGACCATAGAAGTGTGGCCATGTCTGTCATAAAAGTGAAAGACCAAATAAATTGTTCTACGTTATTTGCCAAGAGAACCCCAGTATCTTGTGTCTATCTGCTACATCCACAATGGTGATCGTCAATGGGGTGGTATACGCTGCTCTGAAGAGAATTGTAAGTGTCGCACTCCTCACCCGAAGCAGTTTACAACACCTGATTCTTTCTAACAAAGGAGTGTGGAGCCCTCAAGGCCCAACGGCCACATCTTCCTTCACTGAACTGCCAGTTTGGGCTCAACAGGAGACCATGACGTGTTTGAAGGGAAATCAGCGCCATATGCACACAGTGCATTTTTTATGTGTTTTTTTGGTGCAGTTTTGTCACAAATCTTATGCCAGCAAACTCAATGAGAATTCTGAATTGTTGTGCACATGTTGCTTATTTTTTCCTTGCAGATCTGGTGCAGAAAATAATCTGCAGCACGTCAAATCTTGGTGCGTTTTCAGGCCATCCACCCATTGACTACAATATGAAAAAAACATGGCAAAAATGCACCAAAAAAGCACTGCTCTTTTGGTGCGTTTTTCTGCAAGAAGATGCAGAACATTTCTGCTTCAAATACCCAGCGTATGCACTTGCTTAACCCCTTCACAACCGTGGGCAGTAAAGTTACGTCCTATTTTTATGTGACTTAACGACCAGGGACGTAACTTTACTGTGTAAAATTCATTTGATTGCCATGGCCATAGCAATGGCTTTCAAATGATGTCCCCTGCTGTTTCCTACAGCAGGAGACCTTCGCTTGACCCCGGGGGCGGGGGGTGGCATTGCCACCCCCCCATCGATGATCGTTTTGATGCTGTTCATATCTGAACCGCCAACCACATCGATCGCACTGGTTTCAGCTAACACAATGCCTCAATCAGTGCGATCCTGCTAAGAGGTGCTGCAGCAGATCATAGCTGGAGCTCAAACATGGTGCCCCCCACCTCCTGCAGCACTGATTGGAGCAATCATGCTATGAAGCGCAATCGCTCCAATCAGTGTGCAGTAGGGCGGTCTGATCTGGAGGTCACCACCCTGCATATCTGCGGCATGCCCCAGCAGGTACTTGTAGTACCACGCCGCCGCTGCTGCCGTCGCCACCGCTGCTCCTGCCGCTTTCTGATCGCGCTCTTGCTCCCCTTGAGTATTGCGCGCTTTTGCGATGTCCCTGCGTGCTCCCGTGATGGCCCCAGCGTGCTCCCATGATGGCCCTGCCCCCTGCCGATGTGCCCTCCCCGATCTGCCCCCCCTGCAATCTTTATTCTGCCTTTGCTTCTCCGGTCTCCCCCTCCCCATCTCCTGTCCCTCTCCGACATCCCCTACCTGCTGTCACCGGATCGTCCAAGATCTTCATTGGTCCGATCACATCTGCCTCTATTGCTGGGTCCTTCCTGGGTCCTCACACATAAGCTGTCCAACTTCCTGCCTGCTGCTCCTGTAATAAGCTGTCCATCTTGCTGCCTTCTATTCATCCTGCAGTTCCCCTGGTCAGGGATCCTCCTGCTAATCCTCTGGGTCCTATGTGTATAATTTGTATGTGTATAATCATTCGTCCGTGTGGGACATTTTTTTTGTCCATATCTTGCATCATGTGTTTGTACCTCATCCGTGTGTGCGTCCTGCAGCGGTTGAGCGCTGATGAGGGATGCACATAATAACGGATCGGCATCCATGCTCAATTTTCGGGGTGACTTTTTGTTTTTCAGTCTCCCCGGTCGCTTTTTGTATCTCATCCGTCCGTGTGTCCTGCAGCGGCCGATCAGTGATGCACATCACTGCATGGCGTCTGTGCGTTTGAAAAGTTAAATGGCGCTTCTTCTCTTCCAAGCCCTGCCGTGCGCCCAAACAATTGATTTCCACCACATATGAGGTATCTGCGTACTCATGAGAAATTGCACAATACATTTTATGGTGCATTTTTTCCTGATACCCTTGTAAATTAAAAAGCTACCTGGTTGAAGCAAAAATTTTGTGATAAATAAAAAAGAAAAAATGATTTTTACAGCTCAATGTTACCATCTTTTGTAGAGCCCCTGGAAGTACTAGGGGCTCTTCCAAAATGGGGTCACTTGTGGGGGACCTTCACTGTTTAGGCACCATAGGGGCTTCTCCAAATGTGACATGGCGTCCGCTAATGATTCCTACCAATTTTGCTGTCAAATGGCGCTCCTTCTCTTCTGAGCCCTGCCATGCACCCAAACAATTACTTTCCACCACATAAGAGGAATCTGCATACTCAGGAAAAATTGCACAATATGTTTTATGGTGCATTTTTTCCTGTTACCCTTGTGAAAAAAAGCTACCTGGTTCAAGTACCAGTTTCGTGGTAAAAAAAAAAAATAAAAAAAAAATAATTTTATATATATATATTCATGGCTCAATGTTATCAACTTCTGTGAAGAAAGCTACCTAGTTGAAGCAACAGTTTTGTGGTCAAACATGTTTTTTTTTTTTCTTTTCATGGCTCAACGTTATAAACTTCTGTGAAGCCCCCAGGGGTTCATAGTGCTCACTAAACATCTAGATACATTTATTGAGGGGTCTAGTTTCCAAAATGGGTTCACTTGTGGTGAAGCGCAATTGTTTAGGCACCTCAGGCGGTCTTCAAACCCGACATGGCGTCCGGTAAGGAGTGCAGTTAATTTTGTGTTCAAAAATTCAAATGTCGTTCCTTACCTTCCGAGCTCTGCCGTGAGCCCAAGCAATTGATTTTTACCACTTATGAGGTATCAGCGTACTCAGGAGAAATTGCACAATAAATTATGTGGTGCATTTTCTCTTTTCTCCCTTGTGAAAATGCAAAATTTTGTGGCTAAAATATCATTTTTGTCTAAAAAAGTAAAATTTTCATTTTTTCCTTTGGTTCCTGTTAAGCAACTGAAGGGTTAATAAACTTCTTGGATATGGTTTTGAGCAGAGTGAGAGGTTCAGTTTTTAGAATGGGGTAACGTTTGGGTATTTTCTGTCACCCTGGCCTCTTAAAGTCACCTCAAATGTGATGTGAACCCTAAAAAAAATGATTTTGTAAATTTTGTTGGAAAAATGAGAAATTGCTGATGAACTTTAACCCTTTCTAACTTCCTAAAGAAAAAAAAAATTGTTTCGAAAATTGCGCTGCTGTAAAGTAGACATGTGGGAAATTTTATTTAGTAACTATTTTGTGTGACATAATTCTCGGATTTATGGGCATAAAATTTAACAGTTTGAAAATTGCGAAATTTTAAAACATTTCTGAAATTTTCACAAATAAACGCAAAAAATATCGGCCTAACTTTACCAGTATCATGAAGTACAATTTGTCACAAAAAAAAAATGTCAGAATCACCGGGATCTGTTGGAGCGTTCCAGAGTTATAACCTCAAAGTGAAACTGGTCAGAATTACAAAAAATGTCCTGGTCATTAGGGTGTTTTAGTGGCCGGGGGTGAAGTGGTTAAAAAGACTATATCATCCCAAAATGACAGTATAAACTAAGTATAACCTTGTGGGTGATATAGCCCATAATCAAATTGCACTTTTAGGCCAGAGGTTCCCAACTCCAGTCCTCAAGGCACACCAACAGTGCATGTTTTCAGGATTTCTTTAGCATTGCATGGGTGTTGGATTCAGCACCTTTGCAGGTGATTAAATTGTCACCCATGCAATACTAAGGAAATCCTGAAAACATGCACTGTTGGTGTGCCTTGAGGCCTGGAGTTGGGAACCTCTGCTTTAGGGTATGTGCAGATGTTGAGTATTTGGTTGCAGAAATTTCTGCACCATTTCGGCATTTTTTGGCACGAAAAATGCAGCGCAAAAAAGCGCTTTTTTGATGTTTTTTTACATACGTTTTCCATTGCTTGCAATGCTGAAAAACGCAGGCAAAAATGCTGAAAGAATTGACATGACATGATGCAGATTATTTCTATACCAAATCTGCGAGGAAAAAAACTCAACATGTGCACTACACTTCAGGTTTCTCATTGACTTTGCTGACTCCCTGACGAAGCAACAGTACACAAGTGGTTTGTGACACGTACGTTGGAGTCATTCCTGGGGTTTAACCTCCCCCTCACCTGATTAACCTGCCTGATTAACCCCTCCTGCAGATTTTGTATTGTGGTATGTATGGGGTCCTTTTTCGCATTGTGGAGCACTGCAGCCAAAAATTTGAGCTGCTGCCCCCTGACTGCTGGCCCGCTGTTATGGTAACAAAAGAGGTGTCCCCTTTAAGAAAGATACATGTACCTGTTTGTTACTGGATGATGCGGGTTGCCAGCCCCTGGTCACGCCCCCTTTCGGTATATAAAGCCTGTGCGGCACAGCCTCTCCCTCTCTCTGTATGAACCTGGACCAGTCAGGGCAGCCGGTAAGAATGGACCCGCTTCAGGAAGCAGTGAGAGAGCGTATCGGCAGGGAAGGAAGCAGCTGGCTTTCAGCGCTTTTAGCTGTGAGCGGCTCCAACCCCGCCGAGGCTCAAACGTCAGACACTGCAGTGCGGCGTCCTAAGAGGAATACCCGCCCTCCAGTACGTTTGAGTGCATTTTCTCAGGCAAAAAAGAGCGGGAAAAAACATGCTCAGCGTCCTTTGAGTGTAGCCACGCCCACCCGCCCTCCTGAGGTAATTGCTATTGTTGAGGGCGCACAGGTGGGCCCCATAGGGCATTTGCGCAAGGCGAGAAGGAGTATCCTGATCTTAGGGACCGGCCCACATTAGAAGGGGGCACTAGTTACTCAGTGGTGCAGGGATTTCGGGTTCCCATTCTGGGTCGCAGCAATATTAGGGAGGCTAGTATTTCTCAGCAGAGTAATTTTGTTTTGGTCTCTCCTAAATTTGGTTTCTTAGGACCGTTTATGGGTAATAATCAAAGTGCGAGCCAGGGGTCTTCGGAGTCTGCTGGTGATCCCTCAGTACAGAGAGACAGCCAGGGTACAATGACAGAGATGGGGAGAGAAAGTGGTTTTGGGCATGAGAGGGTTTTTGAATTACCTCAGAATGCAGCCAGTCAGCAAGTTGATGGGATTCCAGCTTCACTAACCCCCACTACATCCCATTCTGCTGTACCGATGCCTTTTGCCCCGATAGCGCCCCCTATGCTGGTTCAAAGCAGTATTGCCCAGAGCAACTTAAGTACTCAGGGGGCGTCTTATACGGTGGGGGGAGGGGTAAGCTTACCATTACCCACGCGGGGCGATTTTCAACAGGGAATAGCATTGACAAGGGGTGTTACTGAACAGCAAATGCGGCAAGCGGGTGCAGGGACCCCGGCCATGGTTACAGCTCGAGGTGCGGGTACCCGCTATGATTACACCTCGTCCTCATCATTAAGTGATCGGTATGAACGCCGGCACTTAGGTCGGGGCGAACGTCGCCGCAGTAGCCATCACAGCAGGAGATCAAGATCCAGGCGACGTAGTAAGCGGTCTAGGTCGTCGCGCTGGCGCTCTCCTTCTTCGTCAGAGGACTCCCCTGTGGTATCCAGGGATCGGAGATCGGTGAGAGAGAAATCCATCAGGTCGGTTGCGCAGCAGCCAACGGCTAGTGATCATCTTCAGGACACAGTCTTGCTATCATCGCAACATGGTGAGTACCCATATGTGGGTGTGTGGAAAGGGGCGGATTCGACCCATGGGCCTGGGAGTCTTGTACCTTCAGGTCACAAGGTATTTGTTAACCCTAAAATGGTGACCAATGTTGAATCGGTACAAAAACTCCCTCCTCCCTTACGTCCAGATCTATACAAGGAGGGTCTGTTTTGCGGAGTTCCGCCGTTGGGCTCTCATCTGGATGAACAGGTGAAAGAGATTATTTGGGCTAACAAATACGTTGATATTTGGTCCCTGATAACCACGGACCAATTTGCAGTAGATAAGGAAAGGCGCTTTGGTGACAAGACCTATGAACGTAAACCAAAAGTAGCAAAAACGATAAATAATTGGCTGCAGGCTTTTGCAGTTTTAGGCCTCTGCCACACTCACGTGAATTTCACGCACGTGCCGAGAGACACGTATTTTCCCTGCGTGTTGTGTGCAGGTAAGTACGTGTCTCTGGTACGTGCGTGACACGTGTGTTCTACGTGTGCTATCCGCGATAGCACACGTAGAATCAGTAATTATTATACTCACCTGGTCCTTCCTGATGTCCGCGCTGCTGTCCGTGGTGCTGATCCTCAGGCTCCAGCCCTCCCGTCTCCCCGCTGCTGCTGCTGCCAGGCTGTGAAGTGAATATTCTATGTGATTAATGAGCGGCGGTCGGCAGCAAGAGGCAGCAGCGGCAGAGACAGGAGGGCTGGAGAAGGTGAGTTAATGTTTTTTATTTTTTTCCCTGACATGTGTGTTTACTCCGGCGCGTGTCACACGGGACCGCATCCACACTACACCCGTGTGGTACGGGTGCGGGCCGTGTAATACCCGTGCTGCCGGAGAAAACACTGACATGTCAGCGCTTTCAAAAACGCACACACGTACAAACGCACACGGACACACGTTCCGTGTGGTTTTACGTGTGTGTGCCTGCTACAATAGGGTAGCATTGGTTAAAGTGTCTCCGTGCCGCCGGTACGTGTAAAAAATGACAAACACGTGCCGGCAGCACGGATGTGTGGCACAGGCCTTAGGCCTTAGGCCTGTGCCACACATCCGTGCTGCCGGCACGTGTTTGTCATTTTTTACACGTACCGGCGGCACGGAGACACTTTAACCAATGCTACCCTATTGTAGCAGGCACACACACGTAAAACCACACGGAACGTGTGTCCGTGTGCGTTTGTACGTGTGTGCGTTTTTGAAAGCGCTGACATGTCAGTGTTTTCTCCGGCAGCACGGGTATTACACGGCCCGCACCCGTACCACACGGGTGTAGTGTGGATGCGGTCCCGTGTGACACGCGCCGGAGTAAACACACATGTCAGGGAAAAAAATAAAAAACATTAACTCACCTTCTCCAGCCCTCCTGTCTCTGCCGCTGCTGCCTCTTGCTGCCGACCGCCGCTCATTAATCACATAGAATATTCACTTCACAGCCTGGCAGCAGCAGCAGCGGGGAGACGGGAGGGCTGGAGCCTGAGGATCAGCACCACGGACAGCAGCGCGGACATCAGGAAGGACCAGGTGAGTATAATAATTACTGATTCTACGTGTGCTATCGCGGATAGCACACGTAGAACACACGTGTCACGCACGTACCAGAGACACGTACTTACCTGCACACAACACGCAGGGAAAATACGTGTCTCTCGGCACGTGCGTGAAATTCACGAGAGTGTGGCAGAGGCCTTAGGGTGTGTTATGGGTCAACGCCATCCTGAAAGATGCTCGGAACTGTTTATTTATATGGATATCATTTATAACTCTTATAAGTCGCATGGTGGGTCGGCTTGGTGGAAATATGACGAGGATTTTCGTCGACGCCTGGATATTCAACCACATCTGGGTTGGGGTGTCTAAGCTACGGATTCATGGCTTAGATTGATGATGGTACAGAAAGTTGCACAGCCCTTTCATGGGATGGCCGCCGGACACGGGAATCATAACCCAGGTGCGGTGGCCGTCCGTCGACCTGGAACATGCTGGGCCTTCAATGAGGGGTTTTGCAAGTTTTATGCCCTGTGTAAATTCAAGCATGAATGCTCCTCATGCGGAGCTGCACACGCAGCAGCTAAGTGCCCTAGATCTGGTCAAAAGCCAACAACGACTAAACAAGGCGCCCATAATGAACAACGTGACACCGGTGAGCGTGGTCATGATGGACCAATGGTTAGACAAATACCCCAATAAGCAGGCTGCTGCACAGCTTAGGTTTGGTTTTTCTTTTGGTTTCTTTATTCCTTTTATTTATTCTAAGTTCCCGTCTTCCGCCCCTAACCTGAAGTCTGCTGCAGAGCATCCAGAACTGATCCGGGAAAAGTTGATTAAGGAAGTTGCTTTTGGCCATTTCCGAGGTCCGTTTAAAGTGAGACCCTTTCGGAATCTGAGAGTATCTCCGCTGGGTGTGGTCCCAAAAAAAGAACCAGGTCAATTTCGGTTAATTCATCATTTGTCATACCCGAAGGGATCCTCAGTGAATGATGGTATACCGGAAGAGGACTCTTCGGTGAAATATGTGTCTTTTGACAAAGCGGTGGATTTAGTCAGGGCAGCAGGGCATGGGGCTCTCTTAGCAAAATCTGATATCGAATCAGCTTTTCGTTTTCTCCCGGTACATCCTGACTGTCATCACCTTCTTGGAGCTACATTTGAAGGCCAGTTTTATTTTGATACTTGTTTACCTATGGGTTGTGCGATTTCGTGCCAATATTTTGAAATATTTAGCACGTTTTTGGAATGGGTGGTACGGAATAAGTCGGGGTTTTCTTCAATCACTCATTATCTTGATGATTTTTTATTTGTCAGCCCGGGGGACTCATTGTTGTGCTTAGAAGTGTTGGAACAATTTAAACAACTTATGAGTTTATTCGGAGTCCCTTCGTCTCAGGAGAAGACTATAGGCCCTGTTACTGAACTGGCGTTTCTTGGTATTGTGATAGATTCCAAGGCAATGAAATTTAGGCTACCTTCGGAAAAAATGTCAGCATTGCTCGAGCTCATTACGGGCTTCCTTTCAGTTGGTAAGGTAACCCTGATTCAAATGCAGTCTTTATTGGGATCCTTGAATTTTGCATGTAAAGTCATTCCTATGGGCAGAATTTTTTCTAGACAGCTTTCCTTGGCTACTTGTGGCGTAAGACAGCCTCACCATAGAATCAGATTAACGGCCTCTTTGAAGGAAGACCTTGAGGTATGGCAAGCCTTTTTGGTAAACTACAATGGCCGTACTTGTTTCCAAGAAGATGCTAAGTCTAATGATGAGGTGGAGCTTTTTCCAGATGCGGCGGGGGCATTTGGATTTGGGGTTATTTTTGGCTCTCAATGGTGTGCGGAGTCATGGCCTCTCGATTGGGAGCAGCGTGATTGGACCAAGAACTTAACATTGCTTGAGCTATTTCCCATAGTGGTTGCTACTGAACTTTGGGGTGATTCTCTTAAAAACCGTCGTATAGTCTTCTGGTGTGATAATGCCAGTGTTGTGCACGCTATAAATCACTTATCGGCCTCTTCTACCCCGGTCATTAAGTTAATTAGGATTATGGTTCTAAAATGTTTAAGTTTAAATTCATGGTTTCGAGCAAAATTTGTACCTGGATATATATCTTTTATCATATATATATATATATATATATATATATATATCACCATACTTTGCACTGACGAGGGGCAAGCACCCCGAAACACCGTGTCTGCAAATTGGGATTCTGATCTGGCTTATATATCCTGAGTCATATTGCAAAGGATTGTTGAAAATCCACTTGTGACTTTTAGGATCGCTACTTCCAATAGGTGGCGCTGTGCTAGAGTTTGTCTCCTTTACTGGAGAGACAATTTGAATATTTCCTAGAGGGGCGTGGCAGCTATAAGTCCCCTTACCTGGCAGCCAGACTGGCTTGCAAAGTCTCCTTAAGGAGAATAGTGTTCCCCCGTGGTCCCCATATAGCTTTCTCATGAGCCAGCTCAGACACCACCATACTTTGCACTGACGAGGGGCAAGCACCCCGAAACACCATGTCTGCAAATTGGGATTCTGATCTGGCTTATATATCCTGAGTCATATTGCAAAGGATTGTTGAAAATCCACTTGTGACTTTCCGGGATCGCTACTTCCAATAGGTGGCGCTGTGCTAGAGTTTGTCTCCTTTACTGGAGAGACAATTTGAATATTTCCTAGAGGGGCGTGGCAGCTATAAGTCCCCTTACCTGGCAGTCAGACTGGCTTGCAAAGTCTCCTTAAGGAGAATAGTGTTCCCCCGTGGTCCCCACATAGCTTTCTCATGAGCCAGATCAGACACCACCATACTTTGCACTGACGAGGGGCAAGCACCCCGAAACACCGTGTCTGCAAATTGGGATTCTGATCTGGCTTATATATCCTGAGTCATATTGCAAAGGATTGTTGAAAATCCACTTGTGACTTTTAGGATCGCTACTTCCAATAGGTGGCGCTGTGCTAGAGTTTGTCTCCTTTACTGGAGAGACAATTTGAATATTTCCTAGAGGGGCGTGGCAGCTATAAGTCCCCTTACCTGGCAGCCAGACTGGCTTGCAAAGTCTCCTTAAGGAGAATAGTGTTCCCCCGTGGTCCCCACATAGCTTTCTCATGAGCCAGATCAGACACCACCATACTTTGCACTGACGAGGGGCAAGCACCCCGAAACACTGTGTCTGCAAATTGGGATTCTGATCTGGCTTATATAGCCTGAGTCATATTGCAAAGGATTGTTGAAAATCCACTTGTGACTTTTAGGATCGCTACTTCCAATAGGTGGCGCTGTGCTAGAGTTTGTCTCCTTTACTGGAGAGACAATTTGAATATTTCCTAGAGGGGCGTGGCAGCTATAAGTCCCCTTACCTGGCAGCCAGACTGGCTTGCAAAGTCTCCTTAAGGAGAATAGTGTTCCCCCGTGGTCCCCACATAGCTTTCTCATGAGCCAGATCAGACACCACCATACTTTGCACTGACGAGGGGCAAGCACTCCGAAACACCGTGTCTGCAAATTGGGATTCTGATCTGGCTTATATATCCTGAGTCATATTGCAAAGGATTGTTGAAAATCCACTTGTGACTTTTAGGATCGCTACTTCCAATAGGTGGCGCTGTGCTAGAGTTTGTCTCCTTTACTGGAGAGACAATTTGAATATTTCCTAGAGGGGTGTGGCAGCTATAAGTCCCCTTACCTGGCAGCCAGACTGGCTTGCAAAGTCTCCTTAAGGAGAATAGTGTTCCCCCGTGGTCCCCACATAGCTTTCTCATGAGCCAGATCAGAAACCACCATACTTTGCACTGACGAGGGGCAAGCACCCCGAAACACTGTGTCTGCAAATTGGGATTCTGATCTGGCTTATATAGCCTGAGTCATATTGCAAAGGATTGTTGAAAATCCACTTGTGACTTTTAGGATCGCTACTTCCAATAGGTGGCGCTGTGCTAGAGTTTGTCTCCTTTACTGGAGAGACAATTTGAATATTTCCTAGAGGGGCGTGGCAGCTATAAGTCCCCTTACCTGGCAGTCAGACTGGCTTGCAAAGTCTCCTTAAGGAGAATAGTGTTCCCCCGTGGTCCCCACATAGCTTTCTCATGAGCCAGATCAGACACCACCATACTTTGCACTGACGAGGGGCAAGCACCCCGAAACACCGTGTCTGCAAATTGGGATTCTGATCTGGCTTATATATCCTGAGTCATATTGCAAAGGATTGTTGAAAATCCACTTGTGACTTTTAGGATCGCTACTTCCAATAGGTGGCGCTGTGCTAGAGTTTGTCTCCTTTACTGGAGAGACAATTTGAATATTTCCTAGAGGGGCGTGGCAGCTATAAGTCCCCTTACCTGGCAGCCAGACTGGCTTGCAAAGTCTCCTTAAGGAGAATAGTGTTCCCCCGTGGTCCCCACATAGCTTTCTCATGAGCCAGATCAGACACCACCATACTTTGCACTGACGAGGGGCAAGCACCCCGAAACACCGTGTCTGCAAATTGGGATTCTGATCTGGCTTATATATCCTGAGTCATATTGCAAAGGATTGTTGAAAATCCACTTGTGACTTTTAGGATCGCTACTTCCAATAGGTGGCGCTGTGCTAGAGTTTGTCTCCTTTACTGGAGAGACAATTTGAATATTTCCTAGAGGGGTGTGGCAGCTATAAGTCCCCTTACCTGGCAGCCAGACTGGCTTGCAAAGTCTCCTTAAGGAGAATAGTGTTCCCCCGTGGTCCCCACATAGCTTTCTCATGAGCCAGATCAGAAACCACCATACTTTGCACTGACGAGGGGCAAGCACCCCGAAACACTGTGTCTGCAAATTGGGATTCTGATCTGGCTTATATAGCCTGAGTCATATTGCAAAGGATTGTTGAAAATCCACTTGTGACTTTTAGGATCGCTACTTCCAATAGGTGGCGCTGTGCTAGAGTTTGTCTCCTTTACTGGAGAGACAATTTGAATATTTCCTAGAGGGGCGTGGCAGCTATAAGTCCCCTTACCTGGCAGCCAGACTGGCTTGCAAAGTCTCCTTAAGGAGAATAGTATTCCCCCGTGGTCCCCACATAGCTTTCTCATGAGCCAGATCAGACACCACCATACTTTGCACTGACGAGGGGCAAGCACCCCGAAACACCGTGTCTGCAAATTGGGATTCTGATCTGGCTTATATATCCTGAGTCATATTGCAAAGGATTGTTGAAAATCCACTTGTGACTTTTAGGATCGCTACTTCCAATAGGTGGCGCTGTGCTAGAGTTTGTCTCCTTTACTGGAGAGACAATTTGAATATTTCCTAGAGGGGTGTGGCAGCTATAAGTCCCCTTACCTGGCAGCCAGACTGGCTTGCAAAGTCTCCTTAAGGAGAATAGTGTTCCCCCGTGGTCCCCACATAGCTTTCTCATGAGCCAGATCAGAAACCACCATACTTTGCACTGACGAGGGGCAAGCACCCCGAAACACTGTGTCTGCAAATTGGGATTCTGATCTGGCTTATATAGCCTGAGTCATATTGCAAAGGATTGTTGAAAATCCACTTGTGACTTTTAGGATCGCTACTTCCAATAGGTGGCGCTGTGCTAGAGTTTGTCTCCTTTACTGGAGAGACAATTTGAATATTTCCTAGAGGGGCGTGGCAGCTATAAGTCCCCTTACCTGGCAGCCAGACTGGCTTGCAAAGTCTCCTTAAGGAGAATAGTGTTCCCCCGTGGTCCCCACATAGCTTTCTCATGAGCCAGATCAGACACCACCATACTTTGCACTGACGAGGGGCAAGCACCCCGAAACACCGTGTCTGCAAATTGGGATTCTGATCTGGCTTATATATCCTGAGTCATATTGCAAAGGATTGTTGAAAATCCACTTGTGACTTTTAGGATCGCTACTTCCAATAGGTGGCGCTGTGCTAGAGTTTGTCTCCTTTACTGGAGAGACAATTTGAATATTTCCTAGAGGGGTGTGGCAGCTATAAGTCCCCTTACCTGGCAGCCAGACTGGCTTGCAAAGTCTCCTTAAGGAGAATAGTGTTCCCCCGTGGTCCCCACATAGCTTTCTCATGAGCCAGATCAGACACCACCATACTTTGCACTGACGAGGGGCAAGCACCCCGAAACACTGTGTCTGCAAATTGGGATTCTGATCTAGCTTATATATCCTGAGTCATATTGCAAAGGATTGTTGAAAATCCACTTGTGACTTTTAGGATCGCTACTTCCAATAGGTGGCGCTGTGCTAGAGTTTGTCTCCTTTACTGGAGAGACAATTTGAATATTTCCTAGAGGGGCGTGGCAGCTATAAGTCCCCTTACCTGGCAGCCAGACTGGCTTGCAAAGTCTCCTTAAGGAGAATAGTGTTCCCCCGTGGTCCCCACATAGCTTTCTCATGAGCCAGATCAGACACCACCATACTTTGCACTGACGAGGGACAAGCACCCCGAAACACCGTGTCTGCAAATTGGGATTCTGATCTGGCTTATATACAGTTAGGTCCAGAAATATTTGGACAGTGACACAAGTTTTGTTCTTTTAGCTGTTTACAAAAACATGTTCAGAAATACAATTATATATATAATATGGGCTGAAAGTGCACACTCCCAGCTGCAATATGAGAGTTTTCACATCCAAATCGGAGAAAGGGTTTAGGAATCATAGCTCTGTAATGCATAGCCTCCTCTTTTTCAAGGGACTCTAAGGGCTGCAATTAACTCTGAAGGCGTCTCCCTCATTAACCTGTAATCAATGAAGTAGTTAAAAGGTCTGGGGTTGATTACAGGTGTGTGGTTTTGCATTTGGAAGCTGTTGCTGTGACCAGACAACATGCGGTTCAAGGAACTCTCAATTGAGGTGAAGCAGAACATCCTGAGGCTGAAAAAAAAGAAAAAATCCATCAGAGAGATAGCAGACATGCTTGGAGTAGCAAAATCAACAGTCGGGTACATTCTGAGAAAAAAGGAATTGACTGGTGAGCTTGGGAACTCAAAAAGGCCTGGATGTCCACGGATGACAACAGTGGTGGATGATCGCCGCATACTTTCTTTGGTGAAGAAGAACCCGTTCACAACATCAACTGAAGTCCAGAACACTCTCAGTGAAGTAGGTGTATCTGTCTCTAAGTCAACAGTAAAGAGAAGACTCCATGAAAGTAAATACAAAGGGTTCACATCTAGATGCAAACCATTCATCAATTCCAAAAATAGACAGGCCAGAGTTAAATTTGCTGAAAAACACCTCATGAAGCCAGCTCAGTTCTGGAAAAGTATTCTATGGACAGATGAGACAAAGATCAACCTGTACCAGAATGATGGGAAGAAAAAAGTTTGGAGAAGAAAGGGAACGGCACATGATCCAAGGCACACCACATCCTCTGTAAAACATGGTGGAGGCAACGTGATGGCATGGGCATGCATGGCTTTCAATGGCACTGGGTCACTTGTGTTTATTGATGACATAACAGCAGACAAGAGTAGCCGGATGAATTCTGAAGTGTACCGGGATATATTTTCAGCCCAGATTCAGCCAAATGCCGCAAAGTTGATCGGACGGCGCTTCATAGTACAGATGGACAATGACCTTAAGCATACAGCCAAAGCTACCCAGGAGTTCATGAGTGCAAAAAAGTGGAACATTCTGCAATGGCCAAGTCAATCACCAGATCTTAACCCAATTGAGCATGCATTTCACTTGCTCAAATCCAGACTTAAGACGGAAAGACCCACAAACAAGCAAGACCTGAAGGCTGCGGCTGTAAAGGCCTGGCAAAGCATTAAAAAGGAGGAAACCCAGTGTTTGGTGATGTCCATGGGTTCCAGACTTAAGGCAGTGATTGCCTCCAAAGGATTCGCAACAAAATATTGAAAATAAAAATATTTTGTTTGGGTTTGGTTTATTTGTCCAATTACTTTTGACCTCCTAAAATGTGGAGTGTTTGTAAAGAAATGTGTACAATTCCTACAATTTCTATCAGATATTTTTGTTGAAACCTTCAAATTAAACGTTACAATCTGCACTTGAATTCTGTTGTAGAGGTTTCATTTCAAATCCAATGTGGTGGCATGCAGAGCCCAACTCGCGAAAATTGTGTCACTGTCCAAATATTTCTGGACCTAACTGTATCCTGAGTCATATTGCAAAGGATTGTTGAAAATCCACTTGTGACTTTTAGGATCGCTACTTCCAATAGGTGGCGCTGTGCTAGAGTTTGTCTCCTTTACTGGAGAGACAATTTGAATATTTCCTAGAGGGGCGTGGCAGCTATAAGTCCCCTTACCTGGCAGTCAGACTGGCTTGCAAAGTCTCCTTAAGGAGAATAGTGTTCCCCCGTGGTCCCCACATAGCTTTCTCATGAGCCAGATCAGACACCACCATACTTTGCACTGACGAGGGGCAAGCACCCCGAAACACCGTGTCTGCAAATTGGGATTCTGATCTGGCTTATATATCCTGAGTCATATTGCAAAGGATTGTTGAAAATCCACTTGTGACTTTTAGGATCGCTACTTCCAATAGGTGGCGCTGTGCTAGAGTTTGTCTCCTTTACTGGAGAGACAATTTGAATATTTCCTAGAGGGGCGTGGCAGCTATAAGTCCCCTTACCTGGCAGCCAGACTGGCTTGCAAAGTCTCCTTAAGGAGAATAGTGTTCCCCCGTGGTCCCCACATAGCTTTCTCATGAGCCAGATCAGACACCACCATACTTTGCACTGACGAGGGGCAAGCACCCCGAAACACCGTGTCTGCAAATTGGGATTCTGATCTGGCTTATATATCCTGAGTCATATTGCAAAGGATTGTTGAAAATCCACTTGTGACTTTTAGGATCGCTACTTCCAATAGGTGGCGCTGTGCTAGAGTTTGTCTCCTTTACTGGAGAGACAATTTGAATATTTCCTAGAGGGGCGTGGCAGCTATAAGTCCCCTTACCTGGCAGCCAGACTGGCTTGCAAAGTCTCCTTAAGGAGAATAGTGTTCCCCCGTGGTCCCCACATAGCTTTCTCATGAGCCAGATCAGACACCACCATACTTTGCACTGACGAGGGGCAAGCACCCCGAAACACCGTGTCTGCAAATTGGGATTCTGATCTGGCTTATATATCCTGAGTCATATTGCAAAGGATTGTTGAAAATCCACTTGTGACTTTTAGGATCGCTACTTCCAATAGGTGGCGCTGTGCTAGAGTTTGTCTCCTTTACTGGAGAGACAATTTGAATATTTCCTAGAGGGGTGTGGCAGCTATAAGTCCCCTTACCTGGCAGCCAGACTGGCTTGCAAAGTCTCCTTAAGGAGAATAGTGTTCCCCCGTGGTCCCCACATAGCTTTCTCATGAGCCAGATCAGACACCACCATACTTTGCACTGACGAGGGGCAAGCACCCCGAAACACTGTGTCTGCAAATTGGGATTCTGATCTAGCTTATATATCCTGAGTCATATTGCAAAGGATTGTTGAAAATCCACTTGTGACTTTTAGGATCGCTACTTCCAATAGGTGGCGCTGTGCTAGAGTTTGTCTCCTTTACTGGAGAGACAATTTGAATATTTCCTAGAGGGGCGTGGCAGCTATAAGTCCCCTTACCTGGCAGCCAGACTGGCTTGCAAAGTCTCCTTAAGGAGAATAGTGTTCCCCCGTGGTCCCCACATAGCTTTCTCATGAGCCAGATCAGACACCACCATACTTTGCACTGACGAGGGGCAAGCACCCCGAAACACCGTGTCTGCAAATTGGGATTCTGATCTGGCTTATATACAGTTAGGTCCAGAAATATTTGGACAGTGACACAAGTTTTGTTCTTTTAGCTGTTTACAAAAACATGTTCAGAAATACAATTATATATATAATATGGGCTGAAAGTGCACACTCCCAGCTGCAATATGAGAGTTTTCACATCCAAATCGGAGAAAGGGTTTAGGAATCATAGCTCTGTAATGCATAGCCTCCTCTTTTTCAAGGGACTCTAAGGGCTGCAATTAACTCTGAAGGCGTCTCCCTCATTAACCTGTAATCAATGAAGTAGTTAAAAGGTCTGGGGTTGATTACAGGTGTGTGGTTTTGCATTTGGAAGCTGTTGCTGTGACCAGACAACATGCGGTTCAAGGAACTCTCAATTGAGGTGAAGCAGAACATCCTGAGGCTGAAAAAAAAGAAAAAATCCATCAGAGAGATAGCAGACATGCTTGGAGTAGCAAAATCAACAGTCGGGTACATTCTGAGAAAAAAGGAATTGACTGGTGAGCTTGGGAACTCAAAAAGGCCTGGATGTCCACGGATGACAACAGTGGTGGATGATCGCCGCATACTTTCTTTGGTGAAGAAGAACCCGTTCACAACATCAACTGAAGTCCAGAACACTCTCAGTGAAGTAGGTGTATCTGTCTCTAAGTCAACAGTAAAGAGAAGACTCCATGAAAGTAAATACAAAGGGTTCACATCTAGATGCAAACCATTCATCAATTCCAAAAATAGACAGGCCAGAGTTAAATTTGCTGAAAAACACCTCATGAAGCCAGCTCAGTTCTGGAAAAGTATTCTATGGACAGATGAGACAAAGATCAACCTGTACCAGAATGATGGGAAGAAAAAAGTTTGGAGAAGAAAGGGAACGGCACATGATCCAAGGCACACCACATCCTCTGTAAAACATGGTGGAGGCAACGTGATGGCATGGGCATGCATGGCTTTCAATGGCACTGGGTCACTTGTGTTTATTGATGACATAACAGCAGACAAGAGTAGCCGGATGAATTCTGAAGTGTACCGGGATATATTTTCAGCCCAGATTCAGCCAAATGCCGCAAAGTTGATCGGACGGCGCTTCATAGTACAGATGGACAATGACCTTAAGCATACAGCCAAAGCTACCCAGGAGTTCATGAGTGCAAAAAAGTGGAACATTCTGCAATGGCCAAGTCAATCACCAGATCTTAACCCAATTGAGCATGCATTTCACTTGCTCAAATCCAGACTTAAGACGGAAAGACCCACAAACAAGCAAGACCTGAAGGCTGCGGCTGTAAAGGCCTGGCAAAGCATTAAAAAGGAGGAAACCCAGTGTTTGGTGATGTCCATGGGTTCCAGACTTAAGGCAGTGATTGCCTCCAAAGGATTCGCAACAAAATATTGAAAATAAAAATATTTTGTTTGGGTTTGGTTTATTTGTCCAATTACTTTTGACCTCCTAAAATGTGGAGTGTTTGTAAAGAAATGTGTACAATTCCTACAATTTCTATCAGATATTTTTGTTGAAACCTTCAAATTAAACGTTACAATCTGCACTTGAATTCTGTTGTAGAGGTTTCATTTCAAATCCAATGTGGTGGCATGCAGAGCCCAACTCGCGAAAATTGTGTCACTGTCCAAATATTTCTGGACCTAACTGTATCCTGAGTCATATTGCAAAGGATTGTTGAAAATCCACTTGTGACTTTTAGGATCGCTACTTCCAATAGGTGGCGCTGTGCTAGAGTTTGTCTCCTTTACTGGAGAGACAATTTGAATATTTCCTAGAGGGGCGTGGCAGCTATAAGTCCCCTTACCTGGCAGTCAGACTGGCTTGCAAAGTCTCCTTAAGGAGAATAGTGTTCCCCCGTGGTCCCCACATAGCTTTCTCATGAGCCAGATCAGACACCACCATACTTTGCACTGACGAGGGGCAAGCACCCCGAAACACCGTGTCTGCAAATTGGGATTCTGATCTGGCTTATATATCCTGAGTCATATTGCAAAGGATTGTTGAAAATCCACTTGTGACTTTTAGGATCGCTACTTCCAATAGGTGGCGCTGTGCTAGAGTTTGTCTCCTTTACTGGAGAGACAATTTGAATATTTCCTAGAGGGGCGTGGCAGCTATAAGTCCCCTTACCTGGCAGCCAGACTGGCTTGCAAAGTCTCCTTAAGGAGAATAGTGTTCCCCCGTGGTCCCCACATAGCTTTCTCATGAGCCAGATCAGACACCACCATACTTTGCACTGACGAGGGGCAAGCACCCCGAAACACCGTGTCTGCAAATTGGGATTCTGATCTGGCTTATATATCCTGAGTCATATTGCAAAGGATTGTTGAAAATCCACTTGTGACTTTTAGGATCGCTACTTCCAATAGGTGGCGCTGTGCTAGAGTTTGTCTCCTTTACTGGAGAGACAATTTGAATATTTCCTAGAGGGGCGTGGCAGCTATAAGTCCCCTTACCTGGCAGCCAGACTGGCTTGCAAAGTCTCCTTAAGGAGAATAGTGTTCCCCCGTGGTCCCCACATAGCTTTCTCATGAGCCAGATCAGAAACCACCATACTTTGCACTGACGAGGGGCAAGCACCCCGAAACACTGTGTCTGCAAATTGGGATTCTGATCTGGCTTATATAGCCTGAGTCATATTGCAAAGGATTGTTGAAAATCCACTTGTGACTTTTAGGATCGCTACTTCCAATAGGTGGCGCTGTGCTAGAGTTTGTCTCCTTTACTGGAGAGACAATTTGAATATTTCCTAGAGGGGCGTGGCAGCTATAAGTCCCCTTACCTGGCAGCCAGACTGGCTTGCAAAGTCTCCTTAAGGAGAATAGTATTCCCCCGTGGTCCCCACATAGCTTTCTCATGAGCCAGATCAGACACCACCATACTTTGCACTGACGAGGGGCAAGCACCCCGAAACACCGTGTCTGCAAATTGGGATTCTGATCTGGCTTATATATCCTGAGTCATATTGCAAAGGATTGTTGAAAATCCACTTGTGACTTTTAGGATCGCTACTTCCAATAGGTGGCGCTGTGCTAGAGTTTGTCTCCTTTACTGGAGAGACAATTTGAATATTTCCTAGAGGGGTGTGGCAGCTATAAGTCCCCTTACCTGGCAGCCAGACTGGCTTGCAAAGTCTCCTTAAGGAGAATAGTGTTCCCCCGTGGTCCCCACATAGCTTTCTCATGAGCCAGATCAGAAACCACCATACTTTGCACTGACGAGGGGCAAGCACCCCGAAACACTGTGTCTGCAAATTGGGATTCTGATCTGGCTTATATAGCCTGAGTCATATTGCAAAGGATTGTTGAAAATCCATTTGTGACTTTTAGGATCGCTACTTCCAATAGGTGGCGCTGTGCTAGAGTTTGTCTCCTTTACTGGAGAGACAATTTGAATATTTCCTAGAGGGGCGTGGCAGCTATAAGTCCCCTTACCTGGCAGCCAGACTGGCTTGCAAAGTCTCCTTAAGGAGAATAGTGTTCCCCCGTGGTCCCCACATAGCTTTCTCATGAGCCAGATCAGACACCACCATACTTTGCACTGACGAGGGGCAAGCACCCCGAAACACCGTGTCTGCAAATTGGGATTCTGATCTGGCTTATATATCCTGAGTCATATTGCAAAGGATTGTTGAAAATCCACTTGTGACTTTTAGGATCGCTACTTCCAATAGGTGGCGCTGTGCTAGAGTTTGTCTCCTTTACTGGAGAGACAATTTGAATATTTCCTAGAGGGGTGTGGCAGCTATAAGTCCCCTTACCTGGCAGCCAGACTGGCTTGCAAAGTCTCCTTAAGGAGAATAGTGTTCCCCCGTGGTCCCCACATAGCTTTCTCATGAGCCAGATCAGACACCACCATACTTTGGACTGACGAGGGGCAAGCACCCCGAAACACTGTGTCTGCAAATTGGGATTCTGATCTAGCTTATATATCCTGAGTCATATTGCAAAGGATTGTTGAAAATCCACTTGTGACTTTTAGGATCGCTACTTCCAATAGATGGCGCTGTGCTAGAGTTTGTCTCCTTTACTGGAGAGACAATTTGAATATTTCCTAGAGGGGCGTGGCAGCTATAAGTCCCCTTACCTGGCAGCCAGACTGGCTTGCAAAGTCTCCTTAAGGAGAATAGTGTTCCCCCGTGGTCCCCACATAGCTTTCTCATGAGCCAGATCAGACACCACCATACTTTGCACTGACGAGGGGCAAGCACCCCGAAACACCGTGTCTGCAAATTGGGATTCTGATCTGGCTTATATACAGTTAGGTCCAGAAATATTTGGACAGTGACACAAGTTTTGTTCTTTTAGCTGTTTACAAAAACATGTTCAGAAATACAATTATATATATAATATGGGCTGAAAGTGCACACTCCCAGCTGCAATATGAGAGTTTTCACATCCAAATCGGAGAAAGGGTTTAGGAATCATAGCTCTGTAATGCATAGCCTCCTCTTTTTCAAGGGACCAAAAGTAATTGGACAAGGGACTCTAAGGGCTGCAATTAACTCTGAAGGCGTCTCCCTCATTAACCTGTAATCAATGAAGTAGTTAAAAGGTCTGGGGTTGATTACAGGTGTGTGGTTTTGCATTTGGAAGCTGTTGCTGTGACCAGACAACATGCGGTTCAAGGAACTCTCAATTGAGGTGAAGCAGAACATCCTGAGGCTGAAAAAAAAGAAAAAATCCATCAGAGAGATAGCAGACATGCTTGGAGTAGCAAAATCAACAGTCGGGTACATTCTGAGAAAAAAGGAATTGACTGGTGAGCTTGGGAACTCAAAAAGGCCTGGATGTCCACGGATGACAACAGTGGTGGATGATCGCCGCATACTTTCTTTGGTGAAGAAGAACCCGTTCACAACATCAACTGAAGTCCAGAACACTCTCAGTGAAGTAGGTGTATCTGTCTCTAAGTCAACAGTAAAGAGAAGACTCCATGAAAGTAAATACAAAGGGTTCACATCTAGATGCAAACCATTCATCAATTCCAAAAATAGACAGGCCAGAGTTAAATTTGCTGAAAAACACCTCATGAAGCCAGCTCAGTTCTGGAAAAGTATTCTATGGACAGATGAGACAAAGATCAACCTGTACCAGAATGATGGGAAGAAAAACGTTTGGAGAAGAAAGGGAACGGCACATGATCCAAGGCACACCACATCCTCTGTAAAACATGGTGGAGGCAACGTGATGGCATGGGCATGCATGGCTTTCAATGGCACTGGGTCACTTGTGTTTATTGATGACATAACAGCAGACAAGAGTAGCCGGATGAATTCTGAAGTGTACCGGGATATATTTTCAGCCCAGATTCAGCCAAATGCCGCAAAGTTGATCGGACGGCGCTTCATAGTACAGATGGACAATGACCCTAAGCATACAGCCAAAGCTACCCAGGAGTTCATGAGTGCAAAAAAGTGGAACATTCTGCAATGGCCAAGTCAATCACCAGATCTTAACCCAATTGAGCATGCATTTCACTTGCTCAAATCCAGACTTAAGACGGAAAGACCCACAAACAAGCAAGACCTGAAGGCTGCGGCTGTAAAGGCCTGGCAAAGCATTAAAAAGGAGGAAACCCAGTGTTTGGTGATGTCCATGGGTTCCAGACTTAAGGCAGTGATTGCCTCCAAAGGATTCGCAACAAAATATTGAAAATAAAAATATTTTGTTTGGGTTTGGTTTATTTGTCCAATTACTTTTGACCTCCTAAAATGTGGAGTGTTTGTAAAGAAATGTGTACAATTCCTACAATTTCTATCAGATATTTTTGTTGAAACCTTCAAATTAAACGTTACAATCTGCACTTGAATTCTGTTGTAGAGGTTTCATTTCAAATCCAATGTGGTGGCATGCAGAGCCCAACTCGCGAAAATTGTGTCACTGTCCAAATATTTCTGGACCTAACTGTATCCTGAGTCATATTGCAAAGGATTGTTGAAAATCCACTTGTGACTTTTAGGATCGCTACTTCCAATAGGTGGCGCTGTGCTAGAGTTTGTCTCCTTTACTGGAGAGACAATTTGAATATTTCCTAGAGGGGCGTGGCAGCTATAAGTCCCCTTACCTGGCAGTCAGACTGGCTTGCAAAGTCTCCTTAAGGAGAATAGTGTTCCCCCGTGCTCCCCACATAGCTTTCTCATGAGCCAGATCAGACACCACCATACTTTGCACTGACGAGGGGCAAGCACCCCGAAACACCGTGTCTGCAAATTGGGATTCTGATCTGGCTTATATATCCTGAGTCATATTGCAAAGGATTGTTGAAAATCCACTTGTGACTTTTAGGATCGCTACTTCCAATAGGTGGCGCTGTGCTAGAGTTTGTCTCCTTTACTGGAGAGACAATTTGAATATTTCCTAGAGGGGCGTGGCAGCTATAAGTCCCCTTACCTGGCAGCCAGACTGGCTTGCAAAGTCTCCTTAAGGAGAATAGTGTTCCCCCGTGGTCCCCACATAGCTTTCTCATGAGCCAGATCAGACACCACCATACTTTGCATTGACGAGGGGCAAGCACCCCGAAACACCATATCTGCAAATTGGGATTCTGATCTGGCTTATATATCCTGAGTCATATTGCAAAGGATTGTTGAAAATCCACTTGTGACTTTTAGGATCGCTACTTCCAATAGGTGGCGCTGTGCTAGAGTTTGTCTCCTTTACTGGAGAGACAATTTGAATATTTCCTAGAGTGGCGTGGCAGCTATAAGTCCCCTTACCTGGCAGCCAGACTGGCTTGCAAAGTCTCCTTAAGGAGAATAGTGTTCCCCCCCGTGGTACCTGGATATAGTAATAATATGGCTGATGCGCTGTCACGTTTCCAATTTCAGAGATTCCGAGAGCACCATCCAGCGGCTCAGGAGCAAGGCAGGGTCTGCCCTGCATGGCTTTGGAGTGTCCCCGAGAACTAACATCTATGGTCCAGGCTTCTGTGGCTCCATCTACCTGGCGTTCATATGGTAAAACATGGAGGGAATGGAATAATTCTGGGGGTGTGACAACGGGTATGCCCTCAAGTCGGATCATACGCTTCAATTCCTAACATATCTTTACAACAGGCAAGCATCTGGGGCTGTGGTCAGGAATTATTTGTCTGGCCTGGCTTTTCATTTTAAATTACGGAATTGGCCGGATGTAACTAAAGCCTTTTTGGTGTCTCAGGTAATAAAAGGGTGGAGGAGGAGAGACAAGCCAGCAGTTTTTAGAAGACCTATTTCATTTATTTTGCTGGAAGAACTGATTAAGGGTGCTGCCACGGCTTGTTATTCGGTATATGAGTCCACCTTGTTTTCAGCAGCATTTGCGTTCGCATTTTTTGGCGCGCTACGTGTTTCCGAAATGATTCCGAAGACGCTGCGTACGGTTGGGGGTCTAAGGAGTGATGACGTGATAGTATGCGGTGACGGGCTCCGTCTTAGGTTGCTAAGGTCAAAAATGAATCAACTTGGAAGAGGTACATGGTTTCCATTGTTTTCCATGCCAAGCCCAGTATGTCCTTAGGTACTTGTCATGGAATTTTTGGCAACTAGGTTTAACGGGGTCCAATTTTTTGTTCATGAGGATGGTTCCCCCCTCTTGGCGGGTCAATTTTTGGTTTAATGCGTCAAATTTTAAATTCACTGGGTTTACCCTCTTTGGAGTTTGGTACACATTCATTTAGAATTGGGGCTGCCACTGAGGTGTCGCGTGCTGGAATGCAAGACACTGAGATTCAGCGGGTAGGTAGGTGGCAGTCAAAATGCTTTATGAGGTACATCAGACCTGACTTGGTTTTAAACCCCTTTGGTCTCCAGTGATGAATAAAAAAAAAAAAAATAGGCACAGTGGAAAAAGGTGTACGTATCTTAGTTGGTATGACGTTAAGATGCTGTTTCAGATCTAATACATTTTTCTTTGCAGGTGTAAATCGTCCCAGCATATGGATACTGGGACATTCTTTCGTTTATTGGGCTGAAAGGAGAGCCGAATCTTCCCCTGGTGGTCGATGCTTGGGTTTCTTCGATACGGATGTTAACTGGAGAGGTTACAGGGGGCTTTCCTGGCCACAGGTCTTGCCAGAGGTCATAAAGATTTCAAGAATCACCATGGTCCCGGTGATATTGGTCATCCACGCGGGTGGCAACGATCTAATTTCTTTTCCGCTAGCCGAACTCCTGACCCTGATCCGGTCGGACATGGATAAATTTCCATGTTTTTTTCCAGTGGTTAAAATCGTTTGGTCAGAAGTCATTCCTCGGATTAAATGGTATGGTGTTAGGGAGGTTGGAGCTATGGAACGGTCTAGGCGCACTCTTAATCAGAGAATATCGCGCTTTGTCCATTTTAAAAATGGGATAGTAGTTCGTCATCACCGGTTAAAGGGGGACAACGTGTTTTTTCTGCATCCGGATGGGGTTCATCTCAATGAGTATGGTCTGGATATGTTTTTAGCAGGTTTAAGAGAGGGAATAGCTCAGGCACTTTTGGCTTTGGGGGGTCGCAGCTCACTAATTTTCGCTGCTCCTTGGCGGAAGGGGTTTTGGTAAAGGTGTGGAGATACCCGCACCGGACGGCCGGTGGCGGAAAATGTCGCAAAAACCCGAGTTTTGAGTGTGGCCTTTGTTGAGGCCTGTTTTAAGTTCTAAGCTGCGACCATATAAAATACCCATTGGAAAAGATGAGAGTTAATTTTCCTAGCCTCTCCTTTGAAAAAAGTTGTATTCAATAAAAAAGATGTTGGTTATAAAATTTATTTGGTTGCGTTTTCTTTGTTAAAGGGGAATGACGTTTTAGGGTCCTGGCAGTCATGCCTTCACTCCTATAGCATTATGTGGGATATCAATCTGATACCTGATCTATGTGCAATCTATATATATAATTGCCTTATTCTGTCTGTCTGTCTGTCTGTCTGTCATGCTCCAAAATTGTGTCCTTACGGTGACACAAAGCTGATTGGCCGCTGGGCTCGCCATGGCCCCGCCCCCTCACACGGATTGGCCTCTCGCCCCGGCTCTCTGCAGGCCCCGCCCCCCTCACGCAATGCACGCTCGCTCTGGCCCAACTGACACGGAGCTCCGACTCCCAGGTGAGTACACACACACACATCAGATCACACTCACTCTCACACACACCTCACACATCACATCCACACACTCACAACATCCTGGGATATCGCTTGCTTCTACACCGGCTCCGTCACGATCCCAGCAGCGCCAGACATAACCTTGCGATGCTGGGATCTTGACGGAGCCCGTGAATGGAGGATGGAGCACGATGGGGAGTGCGCAGCATGGAGGATGGAGCACGATGGGGAGTGCGCAGCATGGGGGATGGAGCACGATGGGGGGTGCGCAGCATGGGGGATGGAGCACGATGGGGAATGCGCAGCATAGGGGATGGGGCATGATGGGGGGTGCGCAGCATGGGGGATGGAGCACGATGGGAGGTGCACACCTCCCCCCAACACACACACACACACACACACACACACGGAACCACAAACACCGCCATACACAGACACCCACACACACAGACAACGCTGCACACACACAACACCCAACACACAAACACCGCGGCATACATAAATATAAGCACATACCGCACAACACACACATTGTACAAAACATACATCCCCCCAAAACACACCACACCCACCCAAACCGCGCAACACACACACACACAACGCGACAGACACACAGCGCTCCACAAACAACGCAACACACATACAACACCGCTCTCACGCCCCGCCACACCCAGACAACACCCAGAACATGTACAGCGCCCTACACAAACACTTGGTAACTACACACAACAACATCTATATATATATATATATATACATATATATATATATCTATAACAAAAATCATACATGAACTACACAATACGTAAATTCTAGAATACCCGATGCGTAGAATCGGGCCACCTTCTAGTATATTTATAAGCGCTTAGCAGTGTTTGGCACTGTGCGGATAGGACCCTTTTACAACCATTTTTAGTGCACTAAATGTATGTGATGGTATTTCCATGAGACAAACGCTGCCTCTGGTATATTGTGGTGAATAGAGGCCCCCTGTATATATGCCTATACTGTTTTACATCTGTCTCAAAAACTTATGCATTTGTGATCCATTGATCTGATATTCTGATTTGTCTGGCGTAACAGTGTTTTTGCACTGTGCAGATGGGATCTCTATCAAACCCTGCTTACGCAACTATTTTATGACATTTACATGTTTTTAAATAACCAAACTCGTTGTGTGTTTAATACATTCTATCATGACGAATGCCTTCAGTCTCTTTATGAGATTTTACTCTGCACCTGATTGTTTCTTTGTTAGGCTATGTCCGCACGTTGCTTTTTACCTGCTTTTTTGCTGCTTTTTCAACTGCAGCGTTTAATGCTAAAATGGTTGTGTTCTGCTTTTCAAGCAAAGTCTATGGGAATTTGGGTTTCTTGTCCGCACTATGCAGTTCAAACTGCAGCCTTTTTGTGGCAGAACTTTGGTCAAAAACTCAGCTTTGCAGGGCAAAACCCAAATGGCAAAAACAATTGACATTTTCAAAGCTGAGTTTTTGCCCAAAGTTCTGCCACAAAAAGGCTGCAGTTTGAACTGCATAGTGCGGACAAGAAACCCAAATTCCCATAGACTTTGCTTGAAAAGCAGAACACAACCATTTTAGCATTAAACGCTGCAGTTGAAAAAGCAGGTAAAAAGCAGGTAAAAAGCAACGTGCGCACATACCCTTACTCCTGCAGGAAATATACCTAGGGGGTTGGCAGGTTATGTATGTGCTTCTTTTTAACATCTCCCCTCTTGGCCTCATTATCCATTCATCTGTATCTTCTATCTATTTATATATGTATTTTTGCTCACTTTTTGATATATTATAAACAAAAAATATAATAAAAAATATATATATTTCTTGAAGCAATCCTACTCGTCTTTCTCCTGTTTTTGAATTGTAGCTCAGGCACAAAATGCAGCGTCCTCATTGAGGGACTCTTGTATTTGTGTCAAAATTGATATTGTTGGACTATATGTATGTGCACTACACTTCAGGTTTCTCATTGACTTTGCGAACATAAGGATTTGCTTGCAGTTTTGTGACAAAATTGCACTAAAACAACATACAAAAAACACTATAAAAATGCGCTGTGGGCACACAGCGTTCTGTACCTTGCAGAAATGAACGCATCCTCTGGCAGAATTTGTCATTGTCAAATTTGGTTTTGACCACATAAACGCAGGAAATACGCATGCGTTTTTCTAGCGTTTTGTCCGCGATTTACATGCATTTTCAGTGCTTAAATTGAGATGCGTTTTCAATACAAATACACAACTAAATAAAGTTTGAACATTCAAACAGTAGGAAAAAAATGAAAAAAAAAAAAGTCATGCTTTAAATCATACACTATAATGTGAATTTTCAGGAAAAGATTATTGATATTTCATATTTATTTGAAAATTAAATTTAATTTTTTTTTTTTAAGTCGGGCTGGATGTGAGGGCAAAAGGAAACCTCTGGACCTCCCTATAACGCCAAAAACAAATGCTTGTAAAACGCTAGTATTTTGATTTAGGATGCGTTTTGATAATTCTCATTGACTTCAATATTACCAAAACGCTGCCAAAATGCTCAAAACAATTGACATGTTGCTTTTTCAAACGCAGAGATTTTGACAAATTTTTGTCACCAAAAACGCAGCGTTTTTGCACGCATAGTGCGCACACAATATGCCTATTTCCCATAGACTTTGCTTGGAAAACAAAACGCATGCATTTTGGCATTAAAACGCTGTAGTTAAAAACGCTGTGGAAACATTAAAAAACGCAACATGTGCACATGGCCTAATTGTTCTAATCATACCTCCATTGTGCAGAAACCGAAGTTTAGACAGTTTACGCCAATTACAGTAGTTGGTGCACTGTTGGTGTGGCCAAGAAATACAATGCACTATTCTGCCTACTGTTTTACATGCCCTGCCTCTCTCAGTGGTGATTGACAGCTTTGGCTTGCTTGGATCAAGCACTGTCTGCAGAGAAAGCTAAGGCAAACTGCGGAGTGGGGGTGAGAGTCAAATTTGTAACTATAGGTTCCATGCCTTTTTCTACAAACTTCACCATTACACACAGGGCTGTATTTTGCCTTCATGCTGCCCTAGGCACTTTAAGTGGTCGCGCCCCTTAGTGACAACGTAAAACTGAGTTTTCGCACACGACATCTGTTTAAGGCAGATCTACTCTGTAGCACACTTTAAAAAGTATCAATAAGAAACTAACCCCCCCCAATGGGAATCACCACAGGCACATCAAAACATAGCATGAGTATAAAATATTCCCACCACATCGTCCCCACTTATATACTGTGACTGTCACACTGCCCCTAATATACTACACACTGCCCCTAATAAACTAAAACACCACTCTGCCCTCCCTTATAAACTACTGTATATCCACCACACCTTCCTCGATTATGAAATATGATCTGTACATTGTGAGGAGGGAGCAGCATGATGTGAGGACAATGTCCCATGCATGCTGCCCCCTCCTCACAATGTCCCATGCATGCTGCCCCCTCCTCACAATGTCCCATGCATGCTGCCTCCTCCTCACAATGTTCCATGCATGCTGCCCCCTCTTCACAATATCCCATGCATGCTGCTCCCTCCTCACAATGTCCCATGCATGCTGCCCCCTCCTCACAATGTTCCATGCATGCTGCCCCCTCTTCACAATGTCCCATGCATGCTGCCCCCTCCTCACAATGTCCCATGCATGCTGCCCCCTCCTCACAATGTCCCATGCATGCTGCTCCCTCCTCACAATGTTCCATGCATGCTTCCCCCTCTTCACAATGTCCCATGCATGCTGCTCCCTCCTCACAATGTCCCATGCATGCTGCCCCCTCCTCACAATGTCCCATGCATGCTGCTCCCTCGTCACAATGTCCCATGCATGCTGCTCCCTCCTCACAATGTCTCATGCATGCTGCTCCCGCCTCACAATGTCCCATGCATGCTGTCCCCTCCTCACAATGTCCCTTGCATGCTTCCCCCTCCTCACAATGTCCCATGCATGCTGCTCTCTCCTCACAATGTCCCATGCATGCTGCTCCCTCCTCACAATGTCTCATGCATGCTGCTCCCGCCTCACAATGTCCCATGCATGCTGTCCCCTCCTCACAATGTCCCTTGCATGCTTCCCCCTCCTCACAATGTCCCATGCATGCTGCTCCCTCCTCACAATGTCCCATGCATGCTGCTCCCTCCTCACAATGTCTCATGCTTGATGCTCCCTCCTCACAATGTCCCATGCATGCTGCTCCCTCCTCACAATGTCCCATGCATGCTGCTCCCTCCTCACAATGTCCCATGCATGCTGCCCCCTCCTCACAATGTCCCATGCATGCTGCCTTCTCCTCACAATGTCCCATGCATGCTGCTCCCTCCTCACAATGTTCCATGCATGCTGCCCCCTCTTCACAATGTCCCATGCATGCTGCTCCCTCCTCACAATGTCCCATGCATGCTGCCCCCTCCTCACAATGTCCCATGCATGCTGCTCCCTCGTCACAATGTCCCATGCATGCTGCCCCCTCCTCACAATGTCCCATGCATGCTGCCCCTCCTCACAGTGTCCCATGCATGCTGCTCCGTCCTCACAATGTCTCATGCATGCTGCTCCCGCCTCACAATGTCCCATGCATGCTGCCCCCTCCTCACAATGTCCCTTGCATGCTGCCCCCTCCTCACAATGTCCCATGCATGCTGCTCTCTCCTCACAATGTCCCATGCATGCTGCCCCCTCTTCACAATGTCCCATGCATGCTGCTCGCTCCTCACAATGTCCCATGCATGCTGCTCCCTCCTCACAATGTCCCATGCATGCTGCTCCCTCCTCACAATGTCTCATGCATGCTGCTCCCTCCTCACAATGTCTCATGCTTGATGCTCCCTCCTCACAATGTCCCATGCATGCTGCCCCCTCCTCACAATGTCCCATGCATGCTGCTCCCTCCTCACAATGTCTCATGCATGCTGCTCCCTCCTCACAATGTCCCATGCATGCTGCTCCCTCCTCACAATGTCTCATGCTTGATGCTCCCTCCTCACAATGTCTCATGCATGCTGCTCCCTCCTCACAATGTCTCATGCATGCTGCTCCCTCCTCACAATGTCTCATGCATGCTGTTCCCGCCTCACAATGTCCCATGCATGTTGCCCCCTCCTCACAATGTCCCATGCATGCTGTTCCCGCCTCACAGTTTCCCATGCATGCTGCTCCCTCCTCACAATGTCCCATGCATGCTGCTCCCTCCTCACAATGTCTCATGCATGCTGCTCCCTCCTCACAATGTCTCATGCATGCTGTTCCCGCCTCACAATGTCCCATGCATGCTGCTCCCTCCTCACAATGTCCCATGCATGCTGCTCCCTCCTCACAATGTCTCATGCATGCTGCTCCCTCCTCACAATGTCCCATGCATGCTGCTCCCTCCTCACAGTGTCCCATGCATGCTGCCCACTCCTCACAGTGTCCCATGCATGCTGCCCCCTCCTCACAGTGTCCCATGCTTGCTGCCCCCTCCTCAGTGTCCCATGCATGCTGCTCCCTTCTCACAATGTCCCATGCATGCTGCCCCCTCCTCAGTGTCCCATGCATGCTGCCCCCTTCTCACAATGTCCCATGCATGCTGCCCCCTCCTCACAGTGTCCCATGCTTGCTGCCCCCTCCTCAGTGTCCCATGCATGCTGCCCCCTTCTCACAATGTCCCATGCATGCTGTCCCTCTCCATGAGCTCCTAATGCTGCCTTCCTCTTTTCCATAATGAGACCTTCATGTTGCCCCACTCATGCTAAGACCACCACACTAACGCTTATGCTGAGACCCCCCCACACACACACTACCCCACTCTTGATATTGACTCCCCTACATTGTTCCACTCCATACTGATCCCACACATGCTGCCCCTTCTTCACAATGAGCTCCCAATGCTGCCACCTCTTATTCTGTGTCCTTACACTCCCCCCACCCAATCGATTTTGTCATTGCACTATCCCTCATCCCTTGTCCTCTGTCTCTAGCATTAGCCCCTCTCTCCCACTCCCCCAGCATCAGCCTCTCTCCCCCAGCATCAGCCTCTATCTTCCCTCAGCATCAGCCTCTCTCCCCTAGTCTCAGCCTTTGCCTCCCCCCAGCCTCAGCCTCCCTCCAGCCTCCCTCCAGTCTCAGCCTCAGCCTCCCTCAAGTCTCAGCTTCAGCCTCCCTCCAGTCTCAGCCTCAGCCTCCCTACAGCCTCCCCCCAGTCTCGGCCTCAGTCTCCCTCCAGCCTCCCCCCAGTCTCAGCCTCCCTCCAGTCTCAGCTTCTGCCTCCCTCCAGCCTCCCCCCAGTCTCAGCCTCCCTCCAGCCTCCCCCCAGTCTCAGCCTCCCTCCAGCCTCCCTCCAGTCTCAGCCTCCCTCCAGCCTCACCCCAGTCTCAGCCTCCCTCCAGCCTCACCCCAGTCTCAGCCTCAGCCTCCCTCCAGCCTCCCCTCAGTCCCAGCCTCTGCCTCCCTCCAGCCTCCCCCAAGTCTCAGCCTCTGCCTCCCTCCAGACTCCCCCCAGTCTCTGCTTCTGCCTCCCTCCAGCCTCCCCCCAGTCTCTGCCTCTGCCTCCCTCCAGCCTCCCCCCAGTCTCTGCTTCTGCCTCCCTCCAGCCTCCCCCCAGTCTCTGCCTCCCTCCAGCCTCCCCCCAGTCTCTGCCTCTGCCTCCCTCCAGCCTCCCCCCACTCTCTGCCTCTGCCTCCCTCCAGCCTCCCCCCAGTCTCAGCCTCTGCCTCTCTCCAGTCTCAGCCTCTGCCTCCCTCCAGCCTCCCCCCAGTCTCAGCCTCTGCCTCCCTCCAGTCTCAGCCTCTGCCTCCCTCCAGCCTCCCCCCAGTCTCAGCCTCTGCCTCCCTCCAGCCTCCCCCAGTCTCAGCCTCCCTCCAGTCTCAGCTTCTGCCTCCCTCCAGCCTCCGCCCAGTCTCAGCCTCCCTCCAGCCTCCCCCCAGCCTCAGCCTCCCTCCAGCCTCCCTCCAGTCTCAGCCTCCCTCCAGCCTCCCCTCAGTCCCAGCCTCTGCCTCCCTCCAGGCTCCCCCAAGTCTCAGCCTCTGCCTCCCTCCAGACTCCCCCCAGTCTCTGCCTCTGCCTCCCTCCAGCCTCCCCCCAGTCTCTGCCTCTGCCTCCCTCCAGCCTCCCCCCAGTCTCTGCCTCCCTCCAGCCTCCCCCCAGTCTCTGCCTCTGCCTCCCTCCAGCCGCCCCCCAGTCTCTGCCTCCCTCCAGCCTCCCCACAGTCTCAGCCTCTGCCTCCCTCCAGCCTCCCCCCAGTCTCTGCCTCTGCCTCCCTCCAGCCTCCCCCCAGTCTCAGCCTCTGCCTCCCTCCAGCCTCCCCCCAGTCTCTGCCTCTGCCTCCCTCCAGCCTCCCCCAGTCTCAGCCTCTGCCTCCCTCCAGCCTCCCCACAGTCTCAGCCTCTGCCTCCCTCCAGTCTCAGCCTCTGCCTCCCTCCAGCCTCCCCCCAGTCTCAGCCTCTGCCTCTCTCCAGTCTCAGCCTCTGCCTCCCTCCAGCCTCCCCTCAGCCTCTGCCTCCCTCCAGTCTCAGCCTCTGCCTCCCTCCAGCCTCCCCCCAGTCTCAGCCTCTGCCTCCCTCCAGCCTCCCCCCAGTCTCAGCCTCTGCCTCCCTCCAGCCTCCCTCCAGTCTCAGCCTCTGCCTCCCTCCAGTCTCAGCCTCTGCCTCCCTCCAGCCTCCCCCGAGTCTCAGCCTCTGCCTCACTCCAGCCTCCCCCCAGTCTCAGCCTCTGCCTCCCTCCAGCCTCCCTCCAGTCTCAGCCTCTGCCTCCCTCCAGCCTCTCCCCAGTCTCAGCCTCTGCCTCCCTCCAGCCTCCCCCCAGTCTCAGCCTCTGCCTCCCTCCAGTATCAGCCTTTGCCGCCTCCCCCCCCCCCCGCATGCGCAGATTTCCGGTCTGCATTAGAGACACTCCCACGCTCCTTATGAATCCACTTACCTGCTCCAGTGCCCGCCGCCATCTTCCTGGCTCACGTGAGTATCCTCTTCTGACACCAGCTTCCATCACGGCGTTATCCGCGGCGTCCTGCTGTGAGCTCTGCATGTGACGTCCACACAGAAGTGGACGCAGCACAGAGGAAGGAGCTGATTGACGCGCGCCTGTGACCCCGGAAGTGCAGGCGCCGGCAGTTCCGGGGTCAATCAGCTCCCTGTGCTCGGCAGCCACAAAAAAAAAATGTAAAAAAAAAAAAAAAATTTTTTTTTTTTTGCTGCCAGAAGGTGCCGCCCCTCACAATCTGCCGCCCTAGGCACCGGACCACGGGTGCCTAATGGTAAATACGGCCCTGAATACACACACCCTTCACTCATAGAGGTAATGGGAACTACAATTAGAGGCACATTTTCCTGCAGGTTATTTAGTAGATGTTATATACCGTCTTATAAAACAGCACACACAATACACAGTTATATCTCTTTGAGTGCTGATTAGAGAGGAGTGAATCTGTTCGGTAAAGGTGCGCTAATTTCAAATTCAGTAGTAGCCTTAAGGCCACTTTACACTCTGCGACATGGCTCAAGCGATCTCGTTGGGGTCACGGAATTTGTGACGCATATCCGGTCGCTTTAGCGATGACGTTGCATGTGACACCTTTGAGCGATTTTGCATCGTTGCAAAAACGTGCAAAATCGCTCATCGGTGACATGGGGGTCCATTCTCGATTATCTTTACTGCAGCAGTAACGAAGTTGTTCCTCGTTCCTGCGGCAGCACACATCGGTACGTGTGACACTGCAGGAACGAGGAGCCTCTCCTTAGGCTGGTTTCACATCAGCGGTATTCTGCCTGTCAGCAAAAAAACGCAAACTGCATGTTGCCGGATCTGTTGTCTGCTCAATGCATTGTCAATGGTCTCGCAGCAACATGCATTTGCATCCGTTTGCATGTGGCAAAATCAGGATCCAGTGAGTTGCAGTTTTTAACCATCTTTCAAAAACGCAACGTGCAGCGTTTTTTTGTCTCAGACCAAAAACAGCAGCTCACCGCATCCTGTACATTGCAGCACTAGCTGCAATGTATTTCAATGGGCGGCGTATATATTTTTCACATTTGCAGTTGCCAGCGGCTGGAATGATCCTTTTTGCCGTTGCACACATTGTCTGAAGCAGATAGTTTTCTATCTAGATCTTCACAATCTTTAGTTAAACATAAAATATATAAATATAAATATATATATATATATATATATATATATATATGTATATATGTATGTATGTATGTATATATATATATATATATATACATAATGTTAAATATATCTATATTTATATTTAACATTATATCTATCAATATTCCCTCATCTATCTTTATCTATCTATAGCAATGTATCTAACTTTCCTTTTTTAAATTTTTGTTAAAATTTAAAATCAACTTATCTATTTATCTATCTACCGATCTATATATATTTCTTTCCATAATCTAGCTCACTTCCTATCTATCTATCTATATATATTTCTACGCATCTATCTATCTATTTATCTATATTTTTCTGTCTCTCGATCTATATATCTCTGTATCTCTTCATTAGCTAACTATTGGTTTAGCTAATTTTTTTTTAATTAATTTAAAGTTTCTATTCTCCCTGTCGGTCGGTCTCCCTCTTGGTCTCTATTCTCTCTCTGGTCATGTCGGTCTATCCCTCCCACCCCATCTCTCATACTCACTGATCCCCGATCACCGGCGCGGCGCTGCACGGCGTTCACACTGCTCTGGCGGCTTCTTCACTTTTGAAAAAGCCGGCCGCTCATTATTCCATCTCGTATTCCCTGCTTTCCCCGCCCACCGGCGCCTATGATTGGTTGCAGTCAGACACGCCCCCACGATGATTGACAGCTGTCTCACTGCAACCAATCACAGCTGCCGGTGGGCGGGTCTATATCATGAAGTAAAATAAATAAATAAATAATTAAAAAAAAAAAAACGCATGCGGTTCCCCCCAATTTTAATACCAGCCAGGGTAAAGCCACATGGCTGAAGGCTGGTATTCTCAGGATGGGGAGCTCCACGTTATGGGGAGCCCCCCCACCCTAAAAATGTCAGCCAGCAGCCGCCCAGAATAGCCACATCCATGAGATGCGACTGTCCCGGGACTCTACCCAGCTCATCCCGAATTGCCCTGGTGCGGTGGCAATCGAGGTAATAAGGAGTTAATGGCAGCAGCCCATAGCTGCCACTAAGTCCTAGGTTAATCATGGCAGATGTCTCTCCAAGATACCGTCCATGATTAACCTGTTAGTTAAAGAAAATAAAAACACACATTCAAAAATCCTTTATTTGTAATAAATGACAAAAAACAACAACCTCTTTCACCACTTTATTAAAGTCCCCAAATACCCTTCCATGTCTGACGTAATCCAAAAAGGTCCCATGACGCTTTCAGCTCTGCTATATCAGAAGCTGACAGAGAGCGGTCACAGACCATGACCGCTCTCTGTGAGCTCCCCACAGCGACTGAAGTGAGTCGCGCTATCAGCGGAGCTGTCACTCAGGTTACCCGCGGCCACAGATCTCAGCAGGAGGACTGCAGCTGTGGCCGCGGGTAACCTCAGTGACTGCACCGCTGATAGCGTGGCTCACTGCGGTCATTCAGGGGATTTGCGGTCACCGGTGAGACCTTCACCGGTGACCGAAAATCAGGCCATGTCACAGACAGAGCCGCGGGATGACAATGAAGTCGGGTGACGTTCATCCGACTTCATTCTGATCGTGCGGCTCTGTCTGTGTCTGCTGTCAGCGGCTATTCAGCTCTGCTACATCGCTCTGTCTGTGGCTGCTGTCACCGGCCATGTAGCAGAGCTGAATGGCAGATGACATAGAATAAACGGATCCATCAAAACTAAGCAGGAAAACAGGACCCAAACGCATGGAAACGCAAGTGAACGGTCCGTTTTTTTGCAGGATCCGTTCAATGGATCCAGTAAGAAAGCGTTCAGGTCACTAGCGGTGGCATGCGTTGTAATCCATAAAAACAGGATCCAGTGACATGCAGTTTGCATATAAATCGTGGACATGTTGCTTCATCGGCATTTTGTGAATGTCACATATTAGGGAAGCTGCTGCTGCCAGGGCTGCTAGACAGTGAGCTTAGCTAAGGGTTTAATGCTAGGTAGCTGAGATAGATAGGAGAGCAATAGTTTACAATAGGGACGTGCAATGTAGGGAAAGGTGTGTGTGCCACAAATCTGCATATATCATGATCAAAATAGGGATTGGTACTTGTAGTGCCTGCTAAAGAGTTGCCACTGAAGCATGCAAATAAGTATTGCTACGTATTACTGCCTGCTCAAAATTCTGCACACACAGTTATAGGTATTCTTACTTGTTAGTGTCTGGCCTAAAACAGTGGCTAGTGAAGTATCTAAAAAGTGGTTCTTGGCAATTTTAATTGCCTGGTCAAAATTTTGCAAACACAGTTATAGGTATTGTTGCTTGTTAGTGTCTGGCCTAAAAAGGTGCTAAGGAAGTTTCTAAAAAGTATTTCTTTGCGACTTTCATTGCCTCCTCAAAATTATACAGTGAAAACCATGTAAAGGTATTGTTAGCGATGCCTGCTGAAAATTTGCTATTGAACAAGCTAAAAAGGTCTTCTTGACACTTTACTGTGTTTGCTCTAAATTATTCACTGATCCGCATTCGTAGATAGTGGTACATTTTAGTGCCTTCACAATATTGCCAACTCAGGCAGGAAATAAATAATTTATCTTTTGTCAGGTGTCTGACAGGTGTGGGCATAGGGTTGGGAAACATGTTTGAAAGGGGAAGGGTACATTAACCATGAGGAGTAAATCACAACAATGTTGTCGTGGAAGAGGGAATAGGCGGGGTGTTGGAGTGGTATGTGGGGGAAGTTCAGTTAGTCAAAGGTCTAGTGAGGAAACGCTGGCTCATCTTATCCCCCAAAATTGACCCAAGTTTACAAATTGTACCTCTCAATGAATTAACCCAGGGCTGCAGTGAGCATATTGACACCACAAGTGTGTCATAAAATGTTATAGTATTGGGCGATGAACAAAAACTAATTACATTTTTACTACTATTATGTTGTTTTAACCCCAAATTTCCAATTTTCACATGGGGAATAGGTAAAAAAAAATGCCCCATAATGTGTTATACAATTTCTCCTAAACATTGCAATACCCCACGTGTTACTGTACTATTCTTTTTAGCCACACCACATGGCTCAGGAGGGAATGGGTGTCAATAGACTTTTGGAGCACAGATTTTCCTAGATTAGTTTGTGGCCTCCATTTGCAGAGCCTCTAACTGACAAAACCGCAGAAACCCCTTAAAGTGTCCACAAATTGGAAATTACACCACTCTGGGAATTCATCTATGGGTCTAATAACAATATAGTCTCTGGAAAAAAACACCCATGGACTCAGTGAATGTTGCAAATTTAAAAAAATTGCAAATAAGCCCTTTTAGGGACTATTATGTTCTAGTGCCTATAGATTATGCCAAACTTGTGCTTCGACAGTCATGGCCAAAAGTTTTGAGAATGCTACAAATATTAATTTTTACAAAGTCTACTGCTTAAGGTTTTCTAATGGCAATTTGCATATACTCCAGAATGTCATAAAGAGTGATCAGCTTAACAGCAATTACTTGCAAAGTCAATATTAGCTAAAAAAATGAACTTTAACCCCCAAAACACATTTCAACATCATTGCATTCCTGCCTTAAAAGGAGCAGCTAACATTGTTTTAGTGATTGTTCCATTAACACAGGTGTGGGTGTTGATGAGGACAGGGCTGGCGATCAATCAGTCATGATTAAGTAAGAATGCCACCACTGGACACTTTAAAAGGAGGCTGGTGCTTGGTATCATTGTTTCTCTTCAGTTAACCATGGTTATCTCTAAAGAAACACGTACAGCCATCATTGCTCTGCACAAAAATGGCCTAACAGGGAAGAGTATCGCAACTACAAAGATTGCACCTCAGTCAACAATTTATCGCATCATCAAGAACTTCAAGGAGAGAGCTTCCATTGTTGCCAAAAAGGCTCCAGGGCGCCCAAAAAGGACCAGCAAACGCCAGGACCGTATCTTAAAACTGTTTCAGCTGTGGGATCGGACTACCAGCAGTGCCGAGCTAGCTCAGCAATGGCAGCAGGCTGGTGTGAGTGCTTCTGCACGCACTGTGAGGCGGAGACTCTTTGAGCAAGGTCTGGTTTCAAGGAGGGCAGCAAAGAAGCCACTTCTCTCCAGAAAAAACATCAGGGACCGACTGATATTCTGCAAAAGGTACAGAGAGTGGACTGCTGAGGACTGGGGTAAAGTCATTTTCTCAGATGAATCCCCTTTTCGATTGTTTGGGACATCTGGAAAACAGCTTATTAGGAGAAGAAGAGGTGAGTGCTACCACCAGTCTTGCCTCATGCCAACTGTTAAGCATCCTGAAACGATTCATGTGTGGGGTTGCTTCTCAGCCAAGGGAATCGGCTCACTCACAGTCTTGCCTAAAAACACAGCCATGAATAAAGAATGGTACCAGAATGTCCTCCAAGAGCAACTTCTCCCAACTGTCCAAGAGCAGTTTGGCGCCCAACAATGCCTTTTCCAGCATGATGGAGCACCTTGCCATAAAGCAAAGGTGATCATTAAATGGCTCATGGAACAAATCATAGAGATTTTGGGTCCATGGCCTGGAAACTCCCCAGATCTTAATCCCATTGAGAACTTGTGGGCAATCATCAAGAGACGGGTGGACAAACAAAAACCAACAAATTCTGGCAAAATGCAAGCATTGCTTATGCAAGAATGGACAGCTATCAGTCAGGATTTGGTCCAGAAGTTGATTGAGAGCATGCCAGGGAGAATTGCAGAGGTCCTGAAGAAGAAGGGTCAACACTGTAAATATTGACTTGCTGCATTAACTCATTCTAACTGTCAATATAACCTTTTGGTACTCATAATATGATTGCAATTATATTTCTATATGTGATGTAAACATCAGACAAACACAATTAAAAACCAGAGGGCAACAGATCATGTGAAAATATAATTTTGGTGTCATTCTCAAAACTTTTGGCCATGACTGTAGTTTTGTTTTTGGGGGAGCCATAGCACGTTCCCGGGCCTTTGTGCTACTAGTAACATGGAAGCCCCCTCTATTTCCATTAACAGAAATTGAACCTGAATTGGGATTTTTTTTGTTGTTTTAGTTGATTGCTATTGGTGGCAATTTGAATATACTGTAGAAGATTTTAGACCAGTTCACATTTAGCCTGTGCTTTATGCTGAGCTCTTACATAAGAGTTTCCATCCATATCTCCAAAATAAGTGATTCAGGTGAAACCACCGATGTATCCATTAACTATAATGAGGCAGCAGAGTTTTCCTGGATTCTGGTCTCTGTTCAGCAGTGTCCGTCTAGGTGCAAAAACTGTTGTTGGCCACACTTTTGTGCATGGCTAAAAAAACAAGTAAAAAGATGGACACCACCAGACCACAGGCCAGATGAGAGTTCAAAGTGACTGCCTTTGCCTCATTACAATGAATTTTCAAGTGGACATTTTGTCAGAAGCATGTTTTTCAGAGATCTATACGTAATCCCTGGTGTAAGCACTCAGCATTTAGCGCAGGATAAATGTGATCTGAGCCTTACTACAATCTTTGGGAGGCAGAAAAAAATCATAAGCAGTTGAAGAACTGGCTTTATTACTATTTTTTACGTGTTCACTTTGTGATATAAGTGATTATGATTAGGCAGCTTTCCTCAGGTCAGTACAATTACAGCGATTACAGATTTATATAGTGTTTTAGGTTGGTCTACTATCACACTAAAACTCTATGCGAGTGTGCAATTTTTTTCTCGCACCCATTTCTTTGTTTTGGAAGTCTTGGTCGTTTTATGCAACCATACACAATGTGCTGCGATTTTTTTACAAAAAAAAAAACACAGGAAAATAATGGAAATCAGGATTTAGCTACAGGGGTCCAGGTTTCCTGTACATTAACCCGTTCCATTGCACAGGGCGAATTCTACACTGATATCCCCAGTAGAGATGAGCGAACTCGAGGTTCGGTGTTCGTTAAAAACACAGACTTTACAAACAAACAGAGTTCGAGTGTTTTACGTATGCAACCACTTGCGCGAGCATCACCCTGCTCAGGTATGCTCAGTGCTCAGCCCAGTGCGGGCCGCTTGCAGTGTTCGATTGGCTCACACTGGGAGTAAGAACAGCATGATCAAATATAGTGTGCACCAAAAAAAAAAAAATGGAAAAACCCCTCCCACCTGACCCCGGAAGTGATCTGTGTATGGCTGGCTGCAGAACTGCCCAATTACTGACTTCCAATGGGGTTCAGGTCAAGCCCGGGTCCCAAACTGAACTTTATCTAAAGTCTGGCTGAAACTTAATTTCAACCGGTCTGCTCATCTCTAATCCCCAGTATAAATGTAAGTGCTGTGGATTATAAATCTGTAGCACCTTTCATGTTGCAATGCTGATTTTCTTCTTGTGATTCCTCATTCTGAACATGGATTTTCTGTACATGATTCCTCAGTGGATTTTTTTTAGTCTTTTTTTCAGTAAACACTATGCTCCGCGCTCTTTGTATTATATCCTGATTGTCCTGTTCATAAATACCTGCATCCATCAATGGTCGATCTACTAGATCTGTTTCGGTGTGTTATTTATGCCTCCTTTTCACTGCTCTTTAATCTCGTACATAGAACTGTCCACTGTCTTAGGCCTCTTTCACATGCACGTGTCTCCGGTACGTGTTTGGCAGTTTTCTCACGTATCGGAGACATGTACACACGTAAACCTAGGTACTCCTATGGTTTTGGACACACGTAAGTGTTTGCGCACGGAACGTGTGTCCGTTCCGTACTTACGTGTGTCCGTATGTTTCTCATGCCGACATGTCCGTTTTCTCTCCGGCATCACGGGTGTCACACGGAATGCAAACGTGTCAAACATAACACACACGGCCCACACGGATGTGTTCCATGTGACACGCACCGGAGAGAAGACATGTGTCTGTGAGGAAAAAAAAACAAAACATTACTCACCTTCTCCTGCCCTCCTGTCTCTGCCGCTGCTGTCACTTGCTGCCGACCGCCGCTCATTGAATATTCACTTCACTGTGGCCGGAAGCAGCAGCAGCGGGGAGTCGACAGGACCGGAGACCGAAGATCAGCACCACGGACAGCGACGCCAGGGACAGGTGAGAAGAAAGTTTCCGTTCTCTGTGTGTTATCACGGAGAACACACGTGATCCATAAACACGGTTCACGGAGGGCAAAATGCACTTCTGACACGTCCATGAAAAACGTGCGTGGTTTTTAACGGACGTGTGAAAGAGGCCTTAGGCTGCTTTCACACATCCATTTTTCGCCATGCGGCACACTCCGGTAAACACCGGAAAGAACGGTTCCAGTGTTTATTGCCACTGGATCCGTTCTTTCCCCATAGACTTGTATTAGCGCCGGATTGTGCCGCATAGCCTTGCGTTGCATCCGGCTTTTGCCGGATCTGGTGTAAATAGCTGATCCGGCGGCCGAATGGAACGCTGCTTGCAGCGTTTATTGTCTCCGATGAAAAACCGTATGGCGTCGGATGCGGCGCCGTACGGCGTAAGTTACAATGAAAGCCTATGGGTGCCGGATCCGTCATCATCCAGCATATGACGGAATCCAATGACGGATCCGGTTTTTGGAGCTGCGCGTGCTCAGTAGCACCACGGATCTGTCAAAAAACGGAAGGAACGCATGAAAAAAACTGATTCATTTTTTCGCCGGATCGGTTGCATCAGTTTTTTGCTGGATTATGCCTGACAGCAAAATCCGGATATGTGAAACAGCCTTATTCCTATGTGCTCACTTTTCCCATTGAATTCACTACCCATCTTTTTTATGTGACTTTCTTTTCATGAGTCACCTTCACATCTTCTCCACTGTATTGTTCTCTGTTTATGTCTCCTCTGATCCTTTACTTCTTGTTTCCGGCATGTTCTCCTTCATTGTTTTCTATCTACTCTTCAGTGGTTCTGCCTACTGTGTTGTTTCCATCTTATTCCAAATACCCACAAAAGTCAACGAAAAAAATAAAACTAGTAGAATCACCTTCAAGGCCGCATTCGGAGTCCCTACGTTGACAAAAACTGATTTATGCAGTAATATTTTTTAAAAAAAATATCAACTGACTCCTTCGTGGAACCCAAACCCCTTATCAAGCAATGGGGTCTGTCATGTACATGTGTCCATTGTGCGATGGATGCAACATTTAGTTGTGATTGTGAATAGAAATTGCTTTGCCGATGTGAACAGAGCTTGTATCTGTCCTCAGATTTCACAATACAACATGCAAACCTTATTAAATTGATTAGACTTGAAGAGGCTGGTGTACTTACTTTGAAAATCCATGTCAGAATAGCAATATAATCATTATCTTAAAATGTGCACTTTGTTAATTAAGTTCTAGCAACTCTTGCATTAAAATGAGTATAACAAATATACTGCCTTTAGTGCAGGAAGGGAACATTTAAAAAAAGATTATAAAGCAAACCTGGCATGAATGTTCAATACAATTTCATCAGCCTTATGAGGTTATTTATAAGGCTATGTGCACACTTTGCTTTTTCTCATGCGTTTCCGCAGCGTTTTGAGCTGCAGCGTTTTAAAGCAAAATTGCATGCGCTTTGATTTCCAGGCAAAGTCTATGGGAAATAGGGATTTCTTGTTCGCACGATGCATTTACAAACGCTGCATTTTAGTTGTGGAAAATTTGTCAAAATCCCTGCGTTGGAAGAAGCAGCATGTCAATTGTTTTTGCCATTTTGGCAGCGTTTTAATAACATTGAGGTCAATGAGAAATGTCTAAACGCATATTTTTCAAGAAAGAATGCGTTTCACTAGCGATCTGCATATGTTTTTGACATAATAAACGCAGGTCTTTCGGTCTCTCTCTCTCTGTCGGTCAGTCTCTATCTCTATCTCTCTCTCTATCTATGTCGGTCTCTCCCTATCTATGTCTGTCTCTCCCTCCCACCCCCTCTCTCATACTCACTGATCCCCGATCACCGGCACGGCGCTGCATGGCGTTCACACTGTGGCGGCTTCTTCTCTTTTGAAAATGCCGGCCGCTCATTAATCCATCTCATATTCACTGCTCCCCCCGCCCACCGGCGCCTATGATTGGTTGCAGTCAGACACGCCCCCACACTGAGTGACTGCTGCCTCACTGCAACCAATCACAGCCGCCGGTGGGCATGTCTATATCGAGCAGTTAAAAAAATAAATAAATAATTAAAAAAAAAAAACGACGTGCGGTCCCCCCCAATTTCGATACCAGCCAGGGTAAAGCCACATGGCTGAAGGCTGGTATTCTCAGGATGGGGAGCTCCACGTTATGGGGAGCCCCCCAGCCTAACAATATCAACCAGCAGCCACCCGAAATTGCCGCATCCATTAGATGCGACAGTCCCGGGACTCTACCCAGCTCATCCCGAATTGCCCTGGTGCGGTGGCAAATGGGGTAATAAGGAGTTAATGGCAGCAGCCCATAACTGCCACTAAGTCCTAGGTTAATCATGGCAGGCATCTCCCCGAGATACCTTCCATGATTAACCTGTAAGTTTAAGAAAATAAAGACACACATCCAAAAAATCCTTTATTTGTAATGAAAGACAAAAAAAACCCTCTTTCACCACTTTATTAATCCTTCAAAAACACCTCCAGGTCCAGCATAATCCATATACTGACAGGAGCGGCAGTAGAACACCGCCACTCCTGTGAGCTCCATGCAGCAACTGAAGTGAGTCCGCGATCAGCTCTGCTGTCACTGAGGTTACCCGCGGCCACCGCTCTCAGGTGGAGATCTGTAGCTGTGGCCGCGAGTAACCTGAGTGGAAGCACAGCCGATCGCACGGCTCACTAGTCAATCAGGGGATTTGCAATCACAGGTGAGTCCTTCACGTCACGTGTAACCGCAAATCAGGCTGCCACACAGAGAGAGACACGCAATGTCAGTGAAATCGGGAGAAGCTCTGACGTCACTGCTGCGGACTCCTGTGTCCTGGCACTGACCTCGGAGGTTCATCTGAGTTCATGATAGTACACAGAGACAGAGCCGCGGGATGACAATGAAGTCGGGTGCAGTTCATCCGAGTTCATTCTCATCGCCCGACTCTGTCTGCTTTCAGCGGACATTTAGCAGAGCTGAATTGCCGGGGAAACGCACTGACAAAAATGCATCCAAAACGCAAGTAAAATGCATGCAAAATACATCCAAAATACATGCGTTTTGGATGCATTCTTTTTGTCAACACGCAGCGTCACGTCTGCCAGAGGGTGCGTTCTTTTCCGCACTGGTCAGGACGCAAAGTGTGCACATAGCCTTAGCGTTCTATAATTATGCTCTTATATAATGAAATCTGGTTATAGATTTGCTTTAACCAATCTCCTCACTTCAGGCTAAGTATGCTTTATCCAGAGTGTATGTGTAATTACAAAGGTTAGACACTAGATGGCAATACAGACTGTTTTTAAGCTGCTACATACAGAAAATATGACATACTGGTATTCATATCACATGACAACATATTTTTTCGAAAGTTTTGCTTCCTTGAAAATTTGAGGTGACTGATTATGGTAAACTCATTGGAGCTAAGCAGAAATATAATTTCTGATTTTCTGCATCATGTAGAAATTTTGAGAAACATGAGCTCAAGTTTTACAGACATGTACAAATCACCTTGTAAGCTTCAAGAAGGTTATCAACCAATTCAAAGTAGTTTGGTGCTGGATACTTGCCTAGGAAATTCTCAGAAACATCCTTGAAAGGAAGAGCCCGGACTGCTGCCCCATAGGGGCTCAAGAGAGGGCAACATGACTAGGAGGGATGCCAGGCCATAGGGTTAATAAGGGGTTAATGGAGAAAGCTAGTTTGAGCGGGAAATCTGGGGGTGGTGCTAAGGGTCAGTTAGGATCAGGGGTCAGTGTGATTGGTCAGGGGGTGGTGCTGTTGGGGGTCGTATATAGGGCAGGTCAGAGGGTGGGTGGGCCATTCCTACCTGGACAGTGACTGGAATCGTTGCGTCTGGATCCTGAAGATGGAAGACTTCATGGCACAGATGAAGAGGATGGCGGAGCAGCGTGGACAGCGGTGGATGGAGGAGCAGCTGCAGCGATGGACCGGCGACGGCGCTGAAGATGGGACCCCCCTGCCTCCGAAGCGGCAGCGAAGAATGCGGCCTCCGGAGCGCCTCAGCCCAGAGATGACGCCGAGGAGCTGGCAGCGGAGACGGAGCCCCAGTGGAGGAAGTGCGGCGGTGGATCCAGGAGTCGGGACGTCGCGAGGCCCAGGCCGGAAGTCGGGCCGCGGGCATCAAGGCAGCGGGGCGGTGAGCGACGTGGCCGGCCTCCCCTCCTCTTCCGGTTTGCGGCGCACTGTGGTGACCTGGGTCCAGTGAGGAGGATGATGCCATCTTGGAGGAGGACGTCGCCGAGGACGACACAAGGGACCATATCGTTGATGACGTCGAATCGGCTGGAGTGCGACGCGGTGGACATGTGACGGCTGTTTCGGGATCTTCTCGGAGTCAGCCTGGTAAGACCACAGTTTTTCCTATTTCTCGTACGACTGGTTTGGCTATGGATGGTGAGTCTGGTGATATGGGTGACGTGCAGGGTTTGAATGTGGTTGGTGGTACGGGTGGTTTGCTTGGTGGCCCGAGTGGTGGGCAGGTCATGAATGCGGTGCCGGGTGACGGCAGTGTGGCATCCGAGTTGCTGAGGTTGGTTAGGGGTTTGTTTGCCCCCGTGGGGGGCCCTAGCATGGTGTGGCAGGGAGCAACGGGGCAGGATGTTGTGGCTCCCGCGGCCGGCGCGGTTGCCAGTGGCAATGTGGTTGGTGAGCCGGTGGTGGCGGCTCCCGCTGCCGCAGCTGCGGCTGCAGTGGATGTTGTTCGCTTAGATGACAAGGCGAGAGGGGAAGTGTATGTCTGCTTTGATGGGCCGTTGGGGGCGCACCTGAAGCAGGAGACCAGGGAAAAAATATGGAAGGACGAATATGTTGAAATATTCTCGTTGCTTCCGTTGGAAAAGTTTAACCTGGATCGGGTTAAACCGGACGAGAGCAAAAAGGACGAGGAAGAACGGCGGCGTTATCGCCTTATTCCTCGCACTTTTCAGAATTGGCTGCAGGCATTTGTCATACTGGCCAGTGTGGTAGGCGAAAAGGCTCCGGATAACTGTTCGGCGCTTTTTTGTTATTTGGATTCTATCTGTGAAGCGTATAGGACCTATGGGGGGACTGCTTGGCTACGGTATGACGAGCAGTTTCCCAGAGGAAAGCGGTCAGACCCAGTTTACGGTGGGACCACAAAGAAATCAGTCTATGGATGCGACTGATGGCTGCGCCGAAGTCGGCATCGCAGTCCTTTCCAGGGGGTTCCGGCGGCGGATCATTTGGCACCCCGCCGGGGCCCAAAAAGGGCGTTTGCTGGCAGTTCAATGAAAAGAACTGCCGCTTTGGTTCCTCCTGCCGATTCAAGCACGAGTGTTCGGGCTGTGGTGGCGCCCACAGTTATCTCAAGTGCTTCCGGAAGGGAAAAGGGAAGGCCGCAGAGTCTTCGTCAAAAAGGGAGGACCCCGGTGAGGGTAGATCGGATGGCGCCGTTTCTAAGTAGATACCCGGATCGGGTGTCGGCGGAATTGTTGAGTGAAGGTTTTCGTTTTGGTTTTAAGATACCGTCAGTTGTTAAGCCCGGCAAGATTCGCTTGAAAAATTTACAGTCTACTCGCTTCCAAGGTGATATAGTGGCGGAGAAGTTACAGAAGGAAGTGGCATTGGGACGGATGGCGGGCCCCTTTGATGGTCCTCCATTGCCTGACTTGGTTGTGTCCCCGTTGGGTTTGGTCCCAAAGAAGGAACCTAACAAGTTTCGGCTCATTCACCATTTGTCCTATCCTACTGGCAGGTCGGTGAATGACGGTATTGATCCTGAGCTGGTTTCAGTATCGTATGTTCATTTTGATAAGGCGGTGGAATGGTTAAGGAAGTTGGGTCGTGGTTCGCTTTTGGCGAAAGCGGATGTAGAAGCTGCCTTCCGTCTGTTACCGGTGCACCCGGACAGATTTCACCGGTTGGGGTGTTGGTGGGAGGACAAGTTTTATGTAGATTGTTGTTTGCCTATGGGCTGTTCAATTTCATGTTCCTATTTTGAGAAGTTTAGCTGTTTTTTGGAGTGGGTAATTAAGGAGGAGGCGGGCCTGGATTCAGTGTTGCATTACTTGGATGACTTTTTGTGTATGGGACCTGCTGGATCCTCGCAGTGTTCCCTTTTGCTTCGGACGGTGGAACAGGTTGCTCGCCGCTTTGGCGTTCCGTTGGCGCCTGAAAAAACGGAGGGTCCGGTTACGGTTTTAAAATTTCTGGGTATTGAGCTAGATACAGTTGCCATGGAGTGCCGCTTGCCGGAGGACAAGGTGGGGGATTTGAGGCGTTGTGTTCAAAGGGCCATGGAGGCCAAGAAGATTCGTTTACGGGATTTGCAGTCCCTGTTGGGAAAGTTGAATTTTGCGTGTAGGATTTTGCCGATGGGAAGAGTTTTTTCCCGTCGCTTGGCTCAAGCCACTACTGGTGTGTCGCACCCTTTGCATTTTGTACGTTTGAAGGTAGAGCACAAGGCGGACCTGAGAGTGTGGTCCCGTTTTTTGCAATTGTATAATGGACGGTCATTGTGGCTTCGTGAGGTGGTGTCCAATGATGAGTTGGTCCTTTATACGGACGCGGCGGGGTCCAGTGGTTTTGGGGCATATTTTGGGGGGAGATGGTGTGTCGGCAGGTGGCCTGATTCGTGGCGGGTTTCCGGTCTGACCAGGAATTTGGCCCTGTTGGAACTTTTTCCTATTGTCGTGGCCATAGAGGTTTGGGGACAGGATTTGAAAGACAGAAAGGTGCCTTTTATGTGCGACAACCTGGGGGTTGTTCAGTGTGTTAACAAGTTGACAGCTGATTCCCCCCCGGTGGTGGATCTCTTGCGTCATTTGGTGTTGAAATGTTTGGAGTTGAACTTGTGGATCTGCGCTGTACATGTGCCAGGGGTTCTGAATTCCGTGGCTGATGCTTTATCTCGCTTCCAGTGGGACCGTTTTCGAATGCTGGTGCTGGACGTGGAGCAGCAGGAGACCGTGTGGCCCGTCTGGTTGTGGGACCTGGTTTGCAGCCGGCCTGGGAATTGATCAAACAATCGGTGGCACCCAGTACGTGGCGCAGATATAATGCAGTGTGGGATCGTTGGCTCGAGTTGGTTGATGAGGTTGGAGGTGATGTACCTGAAGGTGACAGGGTTTATTTAGTTTTGTTCATGATGGGCAGGGCAAAGGAAGAAGGCCTTTCGTGGTCAGCGGTTGCGGGTAGGCTGGCCGGCATCGCTTTCTTTTTCAGGTTATTGGGCTGGAAGGATGTCACTAAGGATTTCTGGGTGCCCCAGGCGTTGAAGGGTTACCGTAGGGCGGGGGCGCGCCGAGACCTTCGGCGCCCGGTGTCTTTTGAACTGCTGGGCAAGCTGTTGTCGGTTTTGCCCCGTGTGTGTTTCTCGGAGTATGAATGCCATTTGTTTGGGACCGCTTTTGTTTTGGCCTTCTTTGGGGCGTTCAGAATTAGTGAATTGGTGAGCAGGAACACGAGGAGTCACGGAGGTTTGTTGTTGGAGGACGTGGCATGTGGTGTGGATGCGGTGCGGTGTTGCTTGAGACGGTCAAAGACGGACCAGCTGGGTAGAGGTCGTGTGGTGGAACTGTGGGGTGTACCCGGTCTAGCGGAGTGCCCCGTTAAACGGCTGTCGGCGTTTTTAGAAGTGAGAGGAACCCGCCCGGGGTCCCTTTTGTCCCACCAGGATGGGTCGGCCTTGTCCAGTTACCAATTTGTCTGTATCTTTCGGAGGAGGTGCCTGCAGTGTTGCGGTCTCAACGAGGCTGAGTTTGCGTCGCATTCCTTTAGGATTGGGGCTGCGACTCAGGCGGCTCGTTGGGGCCTGGGCGCGCAGGCTCTCCGTAAGATTGGACGCTGGGACTCGGCTAGTTTTAGATCTTACGTCCGGCCAACCTTGTTGTAAGATATTGTAGGGGGGGGGTCAGGTCGGGGGCGGTATTTGCTTGGTCCTCATTACCCCCTTTTTCTTCCACATGTTTCCCCCCCATGTGTCACCTTTTGTTTTGTAGGTTTACCATTGTTGGTGTGGGTGCTCGGTCACTCGTACGTGTATTGGGGTGCGTTTTGTGCGGGAATACGACCGGACGGCCGTCAGTTGGCGGTCCCCAGGGAAAAGGCGACAGTGCGATGGATCGGCGTCAGGGATATGCTGTGGAGTGAAGTGTTGCCTACCTGGCGCCACCATGCACAGTTGGATAGAACACCGGACGTGGTAGTGCTACACGCGGGTGGGAATGACCTGAGTCTCCGGGCTTCCAGGGATCTGATCCAAGATATAAAGTGTGACTGCCTGCGGCTCCTGTCCTCCCACCCGGGTCTAGTAATCGTCTGGTCCGATATTGTTGCGCGGCGGGCATGGCGGCGCGCCAGGTCGGTGGAGGCTGTTAACAGAGCACGAAGCAAAGTGAATCGTGAGATTGGGCGTTTTATTTCCCGGGTCGGGGGTGTCTCTGTTCGGCACCCGGAGTTGGAAGCGGCGTCCGCCAACTTGTTGCGGCGGGACGGGGTCCATTTAAATTCGGTGGGGAATGATATTTGGGCCTTAGGGCTTATGGAAGGGGTCGAGAAGGCTTTGGTGTTGTGGGGGGACTCGCGCGCACAAGGGGTCATGCGCACTCGCGGTGGCGGAAAGGAGGGGGGTGTCTGAAGGTGGGGGTTTGCACAGAGGAGAGGACGGAACCCAGTGCCGGAGCGGGTTACCTCTAGCGGTGCAATTGTTTGGTAAACGGGTCCTTGCTGGGTTGAGTCTCAGCGGGACATGGTGTGGGCAACATCTGGCCTGGGCTCTCGAGTCGGTGTGTTGCGGCTGAGGGTCAGGAGGTGGGCTGATGTTGCAAGGAACAGTTTGGTTAACCTTCAGGTACCCCCCCTCCTTTTTCGGGGGTATTTCAATGAAGAATTGTATTGTTATATGGCTTGTGTTTTTGTTACTAATAAATGGGGCTGCTGTGGCCTTTATATCCAATGTCACGCAGTGTTTGTGTTTATTTTCGATAAGAACCCTGGGGGGTAGGGGCGTGTTGGGTGTAGGACAAGACCTTTAGTCAGACATTCCGGAGTCATGATTTCCAAGCAATTTTCTCAGCTGCACTTCCAAGTGCTGTGTTGGATTTGTGGACCAACAAAAATGCCTTCCTTGATCTTGGCATCGGGTATTCTTGGGAACATTTGTCTCAAAAAAAGAAAACATTCTGCTTCCTTGGTCAATGCTTACATAAAATTTTTCCTCAGCCCAGATTTTATGTGACGTGAAGGCAGAAATATAATTGCTGGGTCCACAAATGGTTTATATGCCACACTCTTCTGCCCGGGAGTCAACTGGTTATGGATTGGCCGCTTCCTTATAGTGTAATGTGATTGCTTGTGTGACACCCTGGCAAAACCAGGTAGTCACAGATGACTGTACCCCCCACCAAGGGTACAGAAATCTCCTCCTCCTTGGGAATTTACATCACACACGAGAACACCAGCCACAAATCCTAGTCGCCCCCCCATGACACACAGGACACACCAGTGGGCGGGACTAGGCGGATGGGAACACCCACCTAGGGGTCTTGAGATGACACGGGGAGGGAACCAGTCAGTTTAGTTTGGAGTTGAGTCTGAGTTGGAGCTGAGGAGAGTCGGAGTGCAGAGTGGTCAGGGTTGGAGCCCTGGGACCATGGGGGAACCGACTAGGTGGCAGACGGCTCTGTAGGGCCACAGGAGATGGCGACTCGGTCGCGGGAGACCAGAAGTGGACCGGGGCAGGGTCGTAGGGGCTTGAAGCTTGATTTGTCCTAGGGTCCATGTACCCCGCCCGTGCACGGCCTCGGTACATGGACCCTAGGACGAATCAAGCTTCAAACCCCTTGTTAATTAACCAGCGGGTCAAGGTACCAGGCCTTGTTCCCGAAGAGAGAAGCCCCAATAGAGCAGACTGGCAGCCCAACGCGAGGGCAGGGTGTCCGTCAAGAACCCATTGAAGTCTCACGGGTCAGTGTCTGCGGGCAATGGCTCCCTCTTCCAAAACAGCAGGGGAGCGGATATCTCCCGTTCCACGCGGGGTTAATCCATACACCACAAAAACACGAGTGCATGAGGAAGGGCCCCTACACTGCCAACCCGTGTGTGGGACCAGCACACCGCTCCACAGGCAACCGGCATCCGGCCTTGGTTTACAATCCGGACTTGGTGTGATTTCTTCCTAATTGTGAGTACACCGGTGTCATCCGGTCCAACCTGCCGACAGCGCCCCAGCCCTGCTCCTCTCCCACACCTGGGCCCCGGGACAACACCTCTCCCCTACCCGTGGAGTGGATACCACCTTGATGCCCCAACGCCATCGGTCCCGGACGCCGGCCCCGAGAGGCAGCGACGGTGCCACCATCCCATCACTGCAACCCACAGGTGGCGTCGCAGACAATCTCTCCTGTAAATACCCCCTCTTTCACTGTGTGCGTGGACGGGCGGTTGCACAAGCCCCGGGTCCGGTCACCACTCGAGCCCCCAGATATGATCCTGGACCCGAGCGTCACTAGAGCAGCCCCTATTGCCACAGTGGACGTGGCACCCACCTGCGCAAGACAAAACCTGGCGTCACGAACAGGATTCTTACCCCATCAGTAAATGCCTTGAAATCTGTGAAGAGCTCCAAAATCTTGAACGGCCGCCATCTTGCCCGCCATCTTTGATACCAAAACTACAACAACGTCACCGTCTTCCACGAAAAAAGGCGCAAAGCCGAAGCCCCGCCCCCTAAGAACGCGGGTGGAACTCAGTGACTCCCAAAACCGGAAGTCGAAAATGACAGTGGGTCTCGCGAGACTGCTGTTGAAAACCAATGGGGAGGGGCATGTAAACTAAGAAGATAAAAGGCAGGGACACCAGGACTTTGCCAAATCCCGTTCCTGGGCAAGCAAGCAGCAGGATGTCTCAGGGGTCTGACAATCAGCAAGTGGACAGGCCCGTTCCCGGGACCGCCGTCTGGATTGAAGCACAGACGGAGGAGATGTGCCGGAGAATACAGGCCCAGGCACATTTCATCATGACGCAGTGGACCACCGAGATGAAGGGCCTGGCTGCAGCTGTCCGGGCGTGCGAGATGGAGATGGCCTTGGAGGAGCGGGTAAGCAGTAACCCATGCCCCTATGTTCCCCAGGAACCAGCCGTTTCGGCTGAGGGGTCCAGCCTGCCCCCGTCCACCACGTCGCCTCCCTCACCACCCGTGCCCTCGACTAGCACCCCGATCGGCCCGCTACCCCGAATAATGGCAGCGGAACCCGTCTTGTCTAAAGAAGAGGACCCAGCAATGGGGACCTCGGGCCTTACCTGCACCACCGACCCGGCACCCGTCTTCGCCCCGAGCCAGGCCGCAACCCTGATGACATCCCATCCTGCCCCGAGCCAGGCCGCAAGCCCGATGACGACATCCCCAGCCCCGGCAGTCCGCCCGGCCGCAACAGAGATGACGTCATTCCTGGCCTCGGCAGTCCGCCCGGCCGCAACAGAGATGGCGACGGCTCCCGCAGTCCGCCTGGCCGCAGCGGAGGCGGAACCTGACTGGAAGTCTGTCTGGTCTGCGGTGCCGGCCGCTCCCAAATACCCTGTCCCGGCTGTGGAGCAGTGGGCATGTACCTGCCGAGAAGAGCAGCAGGCCACTGAGCGATGGGGCCCACGGCAGAGAGAGAGTCCGGTTGTCGTCGGCATCCGAGTGGGCCTGGCTCCCGAGCAGGAGGTGGAGCATGGAACCCGTGCCCTGTACTGGGAGCGGCAGCAACAGCAGTTACGCCGGGAAATAGCTTCCAGAGAAAAGTGCAAGGCTGAGGTGCTTGCCCGCACCTACAAGGAGAAGGCTTGCCTGCGCCAAGCTACCTTCCAGGTCCGGGGCCCGACGTACAGAGGTCAGGTCCATTACTTTGACCCCCAGAAAGGGTGGGGTTTCATCTATGAGCCGGGACTGGAGTCCGAAATCTTTGTGTCCCGTAGGGATGTGGACCCTCACTTGCCAACTGGCCATCCAGACCAGGTGAGCTACACCAGGCACTGTAGAGACCGAGGGCGGTTTGCCCTGGATGTCAAAAAGTGGATTGTGGTTAATGAGCACTGCAGCCATGCCTCGCCTCCCACTGTCACCTACATGAAGAAAAAGAGTAAGGTAGCGGATTCCGGCTACCATTTCCCCAGTTAAAACCCAGCTTTTCCCTGTTTTAATGTCACTATAGACCATGGCCTCTGGACTGGAAGAGGCCACCCAAAAACTTTCTTGGGCCTTGTATATAAACCCCCTTCTACCTTCTTGTTGCCCCACCACCAGGACTGTTTCACCTCTGGAGAGGTTGGTTGGAGGAAGGGCCTGCGGTGGAGTCGGCCAGGAAAACTGGTGGCTAACCTCCAGGCCAAGGGTTCCGGACCATGGAACATGGACTTGGGGCCCATGACAAAAGACTGCCGTGTAAGGAACTTTTTACCCGGCCCGTAAGGGCAACACCCGGACCTGTCCTGGACTTGGGCAAGGGGTACGCACCAGTGCTTAGCTGTGGCACCAGGGGGCAGGTTGTTTTGGGTGGGGGTGCGGTGAGAAGGACCCGATCCGTCCCGTCCCGTCCCGGTTGAAATGTGAAACGTTTAAGCAATGTGCCTCTCGTAAGGGAAGAAAAAACAATGTATTTAATGTTAGTATACTTGTAAACTGTTCGTCTTTTTCTACTTTTCAGTTCCAGTTAAATAAATGTTGGTGGTCGGACAGCCCGCGGACGGTCTGTATTAAACCAAGGGGGAATGTGTCGCCCCGGCAAAACCAGGTAGTCACACATTAGGCCCCCGCATAACACCTTCCCTCACAGGGTTACATACAGCTGACCTGAAACCCTAGTCACCCCCCTCAGGGCAAGACAGGCACACCAGTGGGCGGGACCAGGCGGTTAGGGAACGCCCACCTAGGGGTCTACACAGCCCGGGGCGGGAAAACAAGAAGTGTCAGTTTGAGTTTGGAGTTCTAATTGAGAGGAGTGGAGGCTGGGGCTAGGTGTAGCTCCAGCGGAGGCAAAGCTCAAGTTGAACGGTGCCAGGGTTGGAGCCCTAATACCTTGGCTAGGTGGCAGACGGTGGTCTCCGTTGGCAGGCGACGGGAAGACGGCAGCCGGAGATCCGAGGTGGACCAGGACAGGGTTGGAGCCCGCCGGTACTGACATCAGAGACCCGACCCGGAAACCGTGCACAGAGGGGGTACTCGTACCCTGAAGCCAGGACCAGAACCAACGGCCTAGCTAATCAACCGATTGAGGGCAGGATTATAGGTCCTGTCCCAACTAAAGTCCAAAAAGCAGACAACCACCCACAGAGAGGGATATGGCAACCGCCAGGGCCCATAGATCCCACGGGTCAGCGTCAGCGGGCACGGCTCCTCAGGTACACAAAAAGCCGTGAGTGGACTCCCGTGTTCCATACCGGGAAGTCCAAACAAAACACAAAACTAGTACAGAGGAACAGACGGCGACCACCAGCCCGAATGGGGGACCAGAGTACAACCGGCCGCAGCAGCCGGCCACCAGAACCTTTGTTTACCAAAAGACTCGTGTGATTCATTTAATTGTGAGTAACCAAACATCCCCTGGTTCGTCTGGGCGCGCAAGCCCTTGCCATCGCCATACCCTGCACAGAGACACTGGGTCCCGGGGCAAACATCCCTACCCATGGAAGGGTTAACATCCAGCTGCCACTACATCTCCCGCGGATGTCCCACAACAGCAGCGGTGGTGTCACACTTCACCACACACCGTGGGTAGAGTCACGAACTGAATATGGGTAAGGCCGTAAAACTACGTCCCCTTTTTCATTTGGCGTGTCCGCGTGACCCCCAGGTCCGGAGGATCCCTCGAGCCACACAGCAGGTCCGGATCCGAGCAGCCCGGCTGCTACAGGCGTGGGGGCGGCACATTTGCGTGGCCGCTTGACCCCCGGGTCCGGAGACCCTCGAGCCACTGAGAACCCGGGTCCGAGCAGCTCTGCTACTGCCACGGGGGCGGCACATTAGCATCCGTGAAGCTCCCATTGAAGTAATTGAATCCATGGATAACTCTTGCTTCATTAACACTTTTCCATCTGGTGACTTGTCTCAGGTCTGAGTGTGGCACTAACTTTCTAGGAGCCGGCAAGGAACTGCAGCTAGACCCCCACACTCATCACAAATGGGTGGATCCTAGGAATTAATGATTGGAATCGCACAAAGAATACTAGATTCCATGTTCTTGGACTACAAGCTGCCTCTCACTCTTGAAGTTTTTATTACCTTCCTTGCAGAAGTGTCAGCTATAATAAATGCAAGACCATTGGTAACAGTATCATCAAACCATAATACTCCAAAGATCTTTACTCTTGTCACACTTCTTACACAGAAGATTAGAGCTGTTGCAATCCCTCATTTTGACCACAGTGAAATTTATAGACGTTAGTGAAAGCAGGTACAACACCTGTCTAATGTGTTTTGGCACCACTTGAAGACAGAATACTTGCATTTGCTTCAAAGCTGTCCCAACTGGCAGACCCCAAGTCCTAACATCCAAAAAGGAGACCTTGTCCTTGTAAAAGATTAAGAGGCTCATCGTAATGACTGACCAATGGGTCCTACCACTAAGGTTATAGTAAAACTGGAAAGGTGGAAGTCTAGGTTACGAAAAGGGGCTCAACATGAGTTTTTCTTTGTCCTGTCACTGACTTTGTGCTGCTTTGCTAAAGGAGGACAACACATAAAGGACATTACTACTGCACACAGTTTACAGTGAGGAGCATACCTCCAATACTACCAGCTGTGTTGGGATAAGGACATTCTCCATTAGATTGTTAGGTTAGTTGAAGAGTTTGCACATTACAGCTTCCCCAATCCAAAGATTGGTTTCTTATTGGACTTTGATTTATCCTATTGTTGTGAACTACAGGCCAAGAACTATGTGACGCCCTGTCGTCACTGGTTATTGTGCAATCTGCCCTTCTGCACAGTATCCACCCTCCTTGGTTACGGATCCTGGTCCTTTGGTGTTGCTAACAGCTTAGCCAATCAAAATCCTAGGAACACTTGCCACTTTACCTACCAGACACACCATTGGATGCCCTGAATAGGGCCGCCCACTTGGGGGGTTGGTGAGGGGAAAGTGAGGAAAGCGACAGTTGAGTTGAGCAGTTGGAGTTGAGCAGTGGAGAGTGAAAGGAGAGGAGATGGAGTGGTGACTCTCGTGAGGAGAGGCCACGGAGAAAAGCTCCTGTGTACTAGGTGGCAGACGTTGGTCTGGGCCTGGTAGGAGCTGGAACCCAGGTCACAGGGGACAGTGTCAAGGGGCACGGACTGCCTAGGAGGGGCCAGGGCACGACAGGGTACGTGGACCCTAGGCCGTAAAGTAGATTCACGCGTTCCGGTAACTTCAAGTCTCATTCCCAACCCGCTCCAAATTCGGGGTACTAGCGCACCGATGGGATAGGACTTTCCCAATACAGTCAAAAGAAATCCTACGCGTGAACCCTGAGAGCAAGCTCAATCCGTTAGCCATACGGGTGAGCAGGACCCGAAGAGTTTTATACCCACGGGTCCAACAGAGACAAAGGTGCCAAGGACAGGGCCACAGGCTAACAGCAACACCAAGGGCACGGACCTAAGCGTGCTCCCTACAAGCTGCAGTGGTGCTCAGAATTCTGGTTTACAAGCTGTCGGTGTTGTTATTCCCGGACTGAGTGAGTACACTGAAATACCCCTGTTCCTACCCCAGCGGCACCCATCCACCAACCATCCAACGGGCCCCGGGACACAAACCCCCTACCCATAGAGGGGTTAAAACATCAGGCTGCCACACCATCGTCACCGGGTTCCCCAACCGCAGTGGTGGTCCCTCACATTACCATGCACCGTGGGTGGCTTCACGAACTTTCCAATTCTTCCCCCCTTGTAAATAGCCCCAATCTTATCGAGTGGCCGCACGACCCCTGGGTCCGGAGACCCCTCGAGCCACCGCGGATCCAGATCCGAGCAGCCCGGCTGCTGGCACGGGCGTGGCATAACTACATATTGGACTTTAGAACTATTTTATTGCTGCATGTTTTAGTGTTTTGGGGTTTTTTTGCCTTGCAGGTTCCATGAATGGCGGTAGGCATCTTCAAAGGATTTTGTGTCAAGATAGGATTATTGTGAAATCTAAAGGTTACAGACGGGGAGTGTCACGTCCCACAACTTGGTAATCATACAGTATTCTATTGACAATATATTGTTTCTATAATGTTGCTATACAATAAGGTTCGCCTTTCAGAAGGTTTTGTCCTCCCTCTTTCCCTGTAGCTGCTCTAATGTCAGTGACCCCTCACCTCATCACCAGTTAGTATATGTCAGCCATCTTGCTAACATCATATCTATGCAGCTCTGGTTCAGAAGGATCTTTTTTTACCTACTATACTGTATGTTATAGAAGAATTCAGCTGAAAAATAAACCACTTCTGGAATCTTCATACACGCCTCTGCAGTCGAGTCAAGGTATCTAACAAAGTGTCTATGTGTAAGTTATGGTAAATACAGACAGCCACAGAATTGGGGTCTCAAGTGCCGTACACTTGCAGCTTAGGGGTACTTTGCACACTACGACATCGCAGCTGCGATGTCGGTGGGGTCAAATCGAACGTGACGCACATCCGGCGTCGCTGTCGACGTAGTGTGTAAATCATTTTTGATACGATTAACGAGCGCAAAAGTGTCGAAATTGTATCATCGGTGTAGCGTCGGTCATTTCCATAATTTTGGAAGGACCGATGTTACGATGTTGTTCCTCGTTCCTGCGGCAGCACACATCGCTGTGTGTGAAGCCGCAGGATCGAGGAACATCTCTTTACCTGCGTCCCGGCTGCAATGAGGAAGGAAGGAGGTGGGCGGGATGTTTACGTCCCGCTCATCTCCGCCCCTCTGCTTCTATTGGCCGCCTGCCGTGTGATGTCGCTGTGACGCCGCACGACCCGCCCCCTTAGGAAGGAGGCGGTTCGCTGGCCAGAGCGACGTCGCAGGGCAGGTAAGTGCATGTGAAGCTGCCGTAGTGATAATTTTCGCTACGGCAGCTATCACAACATATCGCAGCTGCGACGGGGGCAGGGACTATCGCACTCGGCATCGCTACCATCGGCTTCCGATGTTGTAGTGTGCAAAGTATCCCTTAGTCATGGAGTGAGAATAGACTGATAGATAGAAGAAGCAGGAGAAATGTTCTTTTTTCCATCTGCACAAATGGCATTAGTGTCCTGCCTTTATTTTACTTTTTACTTTTTAGTGTATAAGAGAAGGTAAGAATTATTTTCATAAATGAAATGTGAAGCCCCGCAGGTGTTGTGTCGGTGTCGGTGCATTACCTTCAGGGACTCCACGTTGCTGGATCTCCGTCACTGGTAGGAAATCTTCTTGTTTGATCGTGACGCCACTCTCAGTATTGCGGCCAGTAGGGACCGCCACTGCAGGTTAGGGGACGCCTGGGGCTGATGATATGTGCAGTTAGATGTAGGAGCCTCCTGAGAGTGAGGCAAGCCCCAGGGCCCTGTGTAGGTTTGTAGTACCACAAGTCGCAGAATGACCACACAGGCAGGATGTCTTTCAGGGTTTTTACTCACATTAGATGGCAGGGTGAGTAACCCGGGCGTAGCTGAGATGAACCAGGTAGGAACCAGGTATCCTTCAGGCTGACGTTATGAGGGTGACTACTGACTCGCCTTCCTTAGCCCTTGGTGGTTTGGGGTGACCCCGACTTTGAGTCCCTATGGGGGTCACCCAGGGAAGATGCTCCAAGCCTCTCTCCCCTTCTTGTGTGCCGTGTGCTTGTTCCCCGGACCAGGCCACTCCAGCCTCTTGCCTCCTATGACCTATGGGCCCTCACTGCGGTTACGTGGCTGCGGCTTTTGGTTGTTGTGGTGTGGGCTGTAAGAGCCCCACACCGGCAGGTTTAGCAGGGAAAGGTGAATCTATCCTCGCTTCGGGATCTGCCGCCCGGTTGGGCCTGGTGCTCTCTAGAAGTCTCCTTACTTCCCACTCCGTTGCACTCGCTAGCTGAAGCTGGCTTTCAGGCAGCACTTCTAGTTGACCGTTCTCCCCCGTCTGTAGTCACTGCGCGGGCGCTGTTAGACAGCATCAGCCCCACAGGTCTGCTCCTCACTGAGCCCTCTGGAGTTCTGCTCTAACCGACTCACTGGTGGGTTTTTTTTCATCTCTGCTCTTTCTGCTGACATCTCCTCAGTCCGAGCTCCCAGCTCTAACTCACTCCTCCTATCTCTCTTTCCTTCCCCACTTGTGTCTGCCTACGCCACCTAGCAACCAGACTCTCTTACCACACCCCTTGAGAGGAGATGGAAGCTCTCACCCCCTCCACTATTCCAGTGAAGGCGTAGGCTCTGCCCCCTCCTGGGTTCCCCAGGGGTCCTCTCTTAGGTACATGTGTGAGGCCTGATCACTATGCGCCTGTGTTCCACACCCCAGTCAGCCATCTGGATTACCTGTATTGTACTGTCCCCAGCATGGGTGCAGTACTCAGTGGTGCCTGACCAGGTCAGGGGCGCCACATTCCCCCTTAGTTATCACCAGCACGTCCTCGGGCTGCAAGACAACATTTTAAAATGCATAAAACATTAAAACATGTAAAACATTTAAAAGCACCAGGTATCAGACATCACCTCCCTCCACCCACAAGTCCGTTAACCCACCCAAAACCCTCTCACGTTGGCCGCGGCTTCAGCCACTTCTGGCAGGATGTATAGGCGGCTTTCATGGGCTGGTGGTTTCAGGGTATACCTGGCCTGGTGGATCCGCGCCGTCAACCTCTTCTGGCAGGATTCAGAGGCGGCCTCCACAGTTGGTGCTGACCAGGTACCCTCTTTGTGGTGGTGAGCCAAGGCCCCATAAACAGGCGTGCTCTCTGGTCGCAGGTGAGCCAAGGCCCTTTTCTACGGACGGGCCCCCCTGGTTGCAGACGAGCCAAGCCCCTAAACAGGCTGGCCCTGGTGGTGGTGCCACTGGTGTAACTATTTACACTGCGAGAGTTTGTGGCTATAGCAAGTTCATAGCCTTAAGTTTGTTTCTCACAATAGTTTTTGTGGGCGCATTTCTTAAACGTTGCAAAACAAAACTTTTCAAAACTGATCAAAACAGTAACTTCTCTTCTTACTTTCCTTTACTTTACTCCTCTTTTTCACTAGGGCGAGGGCACGTTGGGCACTGGCACCTGTGACTTTCCTGCTCTTTGTCTCTTTCTTCATCTGTGGTTGCCTCATCTATAGGTTCTGTGTCTTTCCTTTCTTGGTCTGCATCTGATTCCTTTTCTGTATCTGTTTCTTTATCTCTGTCTTGTCTTTCTTGTCTTTCTTGTCTTTCTTGTCTTTCTTGTCTTGGACATGGTGCTACATCGAGCGCATACAATCCCCTTTCACCTTCATGCAGAGTGAACTGTACTGCTTCTCCAATTTTCAAATTTCTGCCTGAATGTCCTCTGGGCAGGTGGGCTTGAACATCTCTCCGATTCACAAAGATGCCCTCTTTTATTCCTTTTACTACAATGAAGCCGTATCCGCTTTTCAAGTTGAAGTCTTCTACTATTCCTCTGTAAAGGGGTCCTCTAGCCTGGGCTTTGGACCTTCTTAGGCACCTTTTCTCCTCCAGATCTCTGGCTGTAACCTCTTTCTGTTCTGGGGACTGTGGTGTCGGAGGACGCTTTGATCTGCTGCGCCGTGTCTTGCGGGCTGGGTTCATGCCTGCAGGCTCCCAGGTGAGGTCTTTGGGCTGATCTTCGTCTGCTGACGGTGTCAAGTCTTCCTCCTCCCAGCGGGAATAGGGCAGCATCTCCGGCTCTGGGTAGGGGTCTGCTGCGGCTGGCGTCGGAGTCAGCCCTTCTGCTCCCTGGCCTCCTCTCCCCCTTAGTTCTTCCTGGCACTCCTCTGGTGGCAGGACTGGGGATGGACTTTCTTCTGCTGGCCCGGGCGGGGGACTCTCCGGCGCGGCTGCAGGGGTTGCCTGAATCTCCTCAGGGGTGCATGGGGGGCGCAGGTACAGATCCACCAACCACTGGGGAAACTTGGCTTCCATGTCAGCCCTCATCTGCCAGTATTCTTCCTCCAGCGTGGGCTTCCTATCAGAGACCTCCGTGGATTGGGGAGCGGTATCAGCTCTGGCCTTGCAGGCCGGGGTAAATGGTATGTCTCTTTTATCTTGGCGGGCCGCGCCCTGTATGGCGGCGGCCTGGTCTTGGCGGGCCGGGCAGGGCATCGCTGCGGCGGCCTGGTCTGTGCGGGCCGGGCAGGGCATCGCTGCGGCGGCCTGGTCGGTGCGGGCCGGGCAGGGCATCGCTGCGGTGATCGGAGCTTGGCGGGCCGCACCCGGCGGGGCTGCGGCCTGGTTCAGCATATCACTTGCGGCGCGGACGAGCGTCGCTGCTGCGTTGGAGTCTTGGCGGGCTGGGTTCAGCAGGGTGGCAGCCTGGGTCAGCGTCACACCTGCAGCACGGATGAGCACTGCCGTGGTGGTCGGAGCCCTGCGGGACAGGCGGGGCATCGCTGCAGCGGCCTGGGCTTGGCGGGCTGCTTCTAGCGTGGCTGCGGCCTGGTCCAGCATCGCCGCGCCGGGCGCCTCTTCGGGGACCGCGGGCGTGGCTGCAGGGGTCGGGGCACTCGCGCTGGCCGGGGCATCACTTGACTCACCCACCGGTGGCAGCATCGGGGTCTGCGTCGTCGCCGCTCGGTCTGACATGCGTCGCGCGGCTCCCTCCTCGTAGGTCCGCACCGCCGCAGCCATCCCCAGGAACTCCGCGTACTCTTCTCTGACCTGCTCTATGACCCGGGTCTCCAGTCGATCACAGAACTGGGCCAGCTCCCGATACCACCAGGCAGCGGAGCCTGGTGCTGGGTTCCCGCTGTCAGACGCCATTCCTTCTGCGCCGTCTTCCGCACGATCTCCCAGCGGTGGCCTCGTCGCTGCCTCCTGTAGCAAGCTGTCCAGCTTCTGTTCTGCCTCTTTCAGCAGCTCCTCTCCCAGCAGCAGGCTTGTGGCTCCCCCTCTGCTCCGCCGTTTCTCGACGCTTCCACTCTCATAGCTGGCAAGGTCAGAACTCTGCAGGGGATCTCTGGGTAGCCACACCTCTTCGTGGGCGGTAACTTCTCCCAGCGCGGGCTGCTGTTGTTTTTCGGCGCGCTTTCCATGGTGGCAATATGGCGGCGCTTCCAATTTTTCAAGCGGACCGCTCAGGCACATGGTCACCTGTCTGAACAGGTCTAGTCCTTATCCTGTTCGTGACGCCAGATGTGAAGCCCCGCAGGTGTTGTGTCGGTGTCGGTGCATTACCTTCAGGGACTCCACGTTGCTGGATCTCCGTCACTGGTAGGAAATCTTCTTGTTTGATCGTGACGCCACTCTCAGTATTGCGGCCAGTAGGGACCGCCACTGCAGGTTAGGGGACGCCTGGGGCTGATGATATGTGCAGTTAGATGTAGGAGCCTCCTGAGAGTGAGGCAAGCCCCAGGGCCCTGTGTAGGTTTGTAGTACCACAAGTCGCAGAATGACCACACAGGCAGGATGTCTTTCAGGGTTTTTACTCACATTAGATGGCAGGGTGAGTAACCCGGGCGTAGCTGAGATGAACCAGGTAGGAACCAGGTATCCTTCAGGCTGACGTTATGAGGGTGACTACTGACTCGCCTTCCTTAGCCCTTGGTGGTTTGGGGTGACCCCGACTTTGAGTCCCTATGGGGGTCACCCAGGGAAGATGCTCCAAGCCTCTCTCCCCTTCTTGTGTGCCGTGTGCTTGTTCCCCGGACCAGGCCACTCCAGCCTCTTGCCTCCTATGACCTATGGGCCCTCACTGCGGTTACGTGGCTGCGGCTTTTGGTTGTTGTGGTGTGGGCTGTAAGAGCCCCACACCGGCAGGTTTAGCAGGGAAAGGTGAATCTATCCTCGCTTCGGGATCTGCCGCCCGGTTGGGCCTGGTGCTCTCTAGAAGTCTCCTTACTTCCCACTCCGTTGCACTCGCTAGCTGAAGCTGGCTTTCAGGCAGCACTTCTAGTTGACCGTTCTCCCCCGTCTGTAGTCACTGCGCGGGCGCTGTTAGACAGCATCAGCCCCACAGGTCTGCTCCTCACTGAGCCCTCTGGAGTTCTGCTCTAACCGACTCACTGGTGGGTTTTTTTTCATCTCTGCTCTTTCTGCTGACATCTCCTCAGTCCGAGCTCCCAGCTCTAACTCACTCCTCCTATCTCTCTTTCCTTCCCCACTTGTGTCTGCCTACGCCACCTAGCAACCAGACTCTCTTACCACACCCCTTGAGAGGAGATGGAAGCTCTCACCCCCTCCACTATTCCAGTGAAGGCGTAGGCTCTGCCCCCTCCTGGGTTCCCCAGGGGTCCTCTCTTAGGTACATGTGTGAGGCCTGATCACTATGCGCCTGTGTTCCACACCCCAGTCAGCCATCTGGATTACCTGTATTGTACTGTCCCCAGCATGGGTGCAGTACTCAGTGGTGCCTGACCAGGTCAGGGGCGCCACAGAAACAGATGCAACAAGGATTGTAAAAATGGACACCCTGACCTAAAATGGATCCAGCATACTGAAAAAAACAAGTAGTGTTTTTCACATACAGAAAAAAAACCCTGAATGTTTAAAAACGCTATTAAAACTGTGAGACTGTGACCGAGGTTCTCTATGATGGCCGGTACGTCTCGCCCCGGTTGTGCTCACTCCATGCATAGAAAGCAACTCCACTCCAGGGTTTAGGCTGGGACCTGAGCCCGACAATCCCGAATCCGGGACGCCTTCCGTAGGGGTCCCCATGATAGGGACAGAATGTGAACCCGATAGGTCGCCCCTAGAGGTATTGGCAGGAGAGGCTGAGATGGTCGAGCCCATCCCGGAGTTGGAGGCATCCCCGGATACGTTTGGGACAGCCCAACTCTAGGACCCTACATTAATACATGCCCGGAGTCGGGTGACAGTGGTTGACGGGGTGGCAAAGCTGCCTGGTGCCCAGGAAAGGTACCCCCATTTCGCTCTTAAACAGGATTTACTCTACCGGGTAGATGAAATACGGGGCGTGGGGGTAGAGCAGTTGGTGGTGCCCCAGCCATATCGCCGGCGGGTCCTCGACTTGGCTCATAAACACCTGATGAGTGGCCACCTAGGGGTCAAGAAAACGCAGGAGCGAATATTGCAAAGGTTCTATTGGCCCGGGGTCTTTGGGGAGGTAAAACGGTTCTGCGAAACCTGCCCGGAGTGTCAGCTTACCGCACCCCTGGCTCACTTTCGCAGTCCGTTGGTACCATTACCCATTATAGAAGTCCCTTTTGAACGGATAGGGATGGATCTGGTGGGGCCACTCGTAAAGTCCGCTCGAGGGCACCAACACATCCTAGTGATCGTTGACTATGCCAGGTATCCAGAGGCGATACCTCTCAGACATACTGCGGCGAAGCTTATAGCTCGGGAGTTGTTTGCTGTGTTCTGCCGGGTGGGGTTGCCCAAGGAGATCCTTATGGATCAGGGGACCCCATTCATGTCTAAAGTGACCAAAGAGCTATGCCGGCTACTCCAGATCAAGCAGTTGCGTACGTCTGTGTATCATCCTCAGACGGATGGTTTAGTGGAACGATTCAATAAAACCCTGAAAACCATGCTAAAAAGGGTGATTTCCAAAGACGGGAAAGACTGGGATATGATGCTTCCCTATTTGATGTTTGCCATACGAGAGGTGCCACAGGCATCCACAGGGTTTTCGCCTTTTGAGTTGTTATACGGGCGACATCCCCTGGGATTGTTGGACCTGGCAAAGGAAACATGGGAGCAAGAGCCCACCCCCCATAAAAGTGTGATTGAACACATTTTAGGAATGCAGAACCGCATAGGCGCGGTCATGCCAATTGTGAAGGAGCATTTACAGGAGGCTCAGGCCGCGCAAAGCGGCCGCTACAATAGACAAGCCACCGTGCGGACCTTTAAACCCGGGGATCGGGTGTTGGTATTGATCCCCACGGCGGAGAGTAAATTCCTGGCTCAGTGGCAAGGCCCCTACGAGATAAAGGAAAGAATCGGGGTGGTCAACTATAAGGTATTGCAGCCCGGTAGGCGGAAACCTGAACAAATATACCATGTCAACCTGTTAAAACCTTGGCAGGAACGGGAAAGCCTGATGGTTGATTTTTCCCCATCTCCCTCCTCTTCGGGTCGTTCAAACCCGGCTCCAGCGACCTCCGGAGAGGACGAACCGGAAGTAAGGATTGGAGAAGCCCTCACCAAGCAACAGAGGCGAGAGGCCAGACGGCTGGTTCAGCAGAACCCTGATGTCTTCTCCGAGCTGCCTGGTAGGACCAGTCTGATACGACATGACATTGTCACCGAGCCTCACCTGAAGGTACGCCTGAAGCCATACCGGGTACCGGAGGCTCGAAGACAAGCCATATCAGAGGAAGTGAAGACAATGCTACGCCTGGGGGTCATCGAAAAATCCCGGAGTGAATGGGCTAGTCCCATTGTCCTAATACCAAAACCCGATGGCTCCTTAAGGTTCTGCAATGACTTTGGGAGATTGAACGAAATATCCAAGTTCGATCTCTACCCCATGCCCCGGGTGGATGAGCTGATTGATAGGCTGGGACAGGCGCGATATTTCACCACGCTCGACCTGACCAAGGGGTACTGGCAGGTGCCACTGACAGAGTCCGCCAAGGAGAAAACCGCTTTTGTTACGCCGGAGGGTCTCTTCCACTATGTTGTCTTGCCTTTTGGGTTACATGGCGCTCCGGCCACGTTCCAGAGGTTGATGGACTTGGTGCTGGAACCCCACCAGGCGTATGCATCAGCGTATCTCGATGACATCATTATTTACAGCTCTGAGTGGCAGACCCACTTGGAACAGGTACAAGCGGTGGTGAACGCGCTCCGAACAGCCGGATTGACAGCCAATCCAAAGAAATGTGCGTTGGGGCTCACGGAAGCCCGCTACTTGGGCTACGTAATAGGCCAAGGAGTGATTAAGCCCCAAATTAACAAAGTTGAGGCGATCCAGAAGTGGCCTAGACCCCTGACCACGAAGCAGGTTAGGGCCTTCCTGGGTATCGTGGGGTACTACAGGAGGTTTGTAAAGGATTTTGCGGGACTATCAGCCCCCTTGACGGACCTTCTCAAAGGCAAGAAGTCCGTCATGGTGCACTGGACTCCGCAGGCCGAGGACTCCTTCCGGGCCTTGAAGGGGGTCCTGTGCGGACAGCCCGTTCTTGTCAACCCTGATTTCCGGAAGGAGTTCATAGTACAGACTGACGCCTCTGAGGTCGGCCTGGGGGCAGTGCTGTCTCAGGTGGTTCAGGGGGAGGAACACCCCGTCACCTTCTTAAGTAGGAAGCTCACCCCTCCCGAGCGGAATTATAGCGTAGTGGAGAAGGAGTGCCTGGCGATCAAGTGGGCCTTGGAGTCCCTACGCTATTACCTGCTGGGACGGCAGTTTCGCTTGGTGACTGATCACTCTCCGCTGGTCTGGATGAGGTCCGCCAAGGAACGGAATGCCCGGGTTACCCGGTGGTTCCTTTCTCTGCAGAACTTCTGGTTTACGGTTGAGCACCGGGCCGGTAGGTTGCAGGGAAACGCCGATGCCTTGTCCCGCGGCCCGTGTTTGATGGCGGGAGTTCAACCCCACTCGCTTGAACTGAGGGGGGGGTATGTGAGACTGTGACCGGGGTTCTCTATGACGGCCGGTACGTCTCGCCCCGGTTGTGCTCACTCCATGCATAGAAAGCAACTCCACTCCAGGGTTTAGGCTGTTTCCCTGCAGGCTGAAAGGAGAGTTAAAAGGAAACAGGAACATGGGCGTGGGCCCCTAGTGTGAGGGAGTGAACACAACTCCCTGAGTTTCTGCCGGAGAAGCACATGTGTGTGCTGTGTTGGACTTTTGTTTGTGCAATAAACCGTGTGCTGTGACCATTGGTGCCTGGATCCCGTGTCTTCTGCCGCGCAGCCGACCACGCTACCTCACAAAACCAATAAAAAAATTACAAATGATTTAATGAAATGAGACAGGGAAGGTTTTTTCACATGTACAGAAGTCAAGTAATTGAAGAGATAGTAAACTTAAATATCCTTTCAGTAAAAATATTTCTTGTTAAAGTGTAACCATTGTTTTAATTTTTATTTAATAAATAATAGTATATATGAAAATAAGTAATTTTGGAATATATCTCCTTAGCCAAATCTGCTTCTTTCTGATCCGTCATCAAAAATCTCAAGTCTGAGGTCAAATCTGTATTCAGTGAAAACTTTCCCATTACAAAGATAAGAGAGGCGGTTGTTACTGATAAGATTCTATGTAGCAGATAGGTGGAGGCAGAACTTTGCCTCTAGGTCCTCCCCTCTGCAGTTAAGTCCTACCTCTGCCACTAGCTTCCTCTCTCTGCCTCTAGCTCCTCCCTCTGCCACTAGCTTCCTCTCTCTGCCTCTAGCTCCTCCCTCTGTCACTAGCTTTCTCTCTCTGCCTCTAGCTCGTCCCTCTGCCACTAGCTTCCTCTCTCTGCCTCTAGCTCCTCCCTCTGCCACTAACTTCTTCTCTCTGCCTCTAGCTCTTCCCTCTGCCACTATTTTCCTCTCTCTGCCTCTAGCTCCTCCCTCTGCCACTAGCTTCCTCTCTCTGCCTCTAGCTCCTCCCTCTGCCACTAGCTTCCTCTCTCTGCCTCTAGCTCCTATCTCTGCCTCTAGCTCCTCTCTCTGCCTCTAGCTCCTCCCTCTGTCACTAGCTTTCTCTCTCTGCCTCTAGCTCCTCCCTCTGCCACTAGATTCCTCTCTCTGTCTCTAGCTCCTCCCTCTGCCACTAACTTCTTCTCTCTGCCTCTAGCTCCTCCCTCTGCCACTATTTTCCTCTCTCTGCCTCTAGCTCCTCCCTCTGCCACTAGCTTCCTCCCTCTGCCACTAGCTTCCTCCCTCTGCCACTAGCTTTCTCTCTCTGCCTCTAGCTCCTCCCTCTGCCACTAGCTTCCTCTCTCTGCCTCTAGCGCCTCCCTCTCCTACTAGCTTCCTCTCTCTGCCTCTAGCTCCTCCCTCTGCCACTAGCTTCCTCTCTCTGCCTCTAGCTTCCTCTCTCTGCCTCTAGCTCCTCCCTCTGCCTCTAGCTCCTCCCTCTGCCTCTAGGTCCTCCCTCTGCCTCTAGGTCCTCCCTCTTCCCGCCATCATAGAATCTCATCAGCAACAGCCGCCATCTCTTATCTTAGTGATGGGAAAGTTTTCACTGAATAGAGATTTTACCTCAGAATTAAGAATGTTGATAATGACTGATCAATTCTGGCAGAGAAAGAAGCAGATTTCTCTGATGAGATATATTACAGAGTTACTTATTTTCATGTGCACTATTGATTTATGAACTTAAAATTAAAATGACAGTCACGCTTTAAATAACAAGTCTCAGTGTGCGCAGCAGCTTTATACATTTCATTCATGGATTGCCTAAATCAGTACCACATTGGCCATTTTGGACAGCTCTGATTTCACAAATGCTGTATGTGTTACATGACATTTCAAGCAGAGACGGTTGGAATAGTCACACACAGGTGCAAGCTGCTCGACAACTTTTACAAACACGCTTCAGATCCTTGTTTTTATAGTTGCCTTTTTTTATAATGACGTCTCCCAGGTGCCCAGTCTAATTTCACATACAATTAATCAATGCCCCAAAATATTGAAAAAAAATTCACAATTATTTTTTCCTATATAACCTGAAGGCACACAAAATTCATTCATTTCCATATTATTGATGTTTATTAATTTTGATAAAATAAATCAAATACATTATGTTCCTCTGTTTTGTTTAACAGCCTCTGTATCATTGGGCAGGAAAAATTGTTTTGATGTATCAGTAATAGTGATGGGCGGACCCAGACTGTTAAGGGGGCTTTACACGTTAGCGATATCGCTAGCAATTTCTAGCGATATCGAGCGTGTAAGTACCTGCCCCCATCGCGCATGCGATTGTTTGTGATCGCTGCCGTAGTGAACATTATCGCTACGGCAGCATCACACGCACTTACCTGGTCAGCGGCGTCGCTGTGACTGCCGAACAATCCCTCTTTCAAGGTCGCTGGTCAGTGTCACACGCTGCAATATCGTTAATGACGCCGGATATGCGTCACTAACAACGTGACCCCGACGATAAAACATTAACGATATCGTAGCGTGTAAAGCCCCCTTAAAAGTCAGGATCCATGCGGATTCAAAAGAACCCGAGCACTAACCCTGGGCCCGAAGTTCTAAGAGAACTCCAGGTAACAATCCGGGGCAACTAAGGTAACAAAAATAAATAAAGGAAAAATAAAGGATAAAAAGGAAAAAGCTGGAGCTTTATACTTACCAGTCACATTCACAGCTGTAATACTACTGCCGGGCCACTCGTACTACTTCCAGGTCAACTTATTATCCTTCATACATATGCACTGCTTCCCCCTGCCCAGTCCTGGCGCCTGTGGTTGGTTTCAGCCAGACGTGCCCCCCACTCTGTGTGTCTGACTGTTTGCAATCACAGATACTGTGTATGTCCCTATATTGGTGTAAAAATAAATAAATAAATAAAAAATTAGCGTAGGGTCCCCCCATATTATGATATCCAGCACAGATAAAGCATACAACTACAGGCTGCGGCCCCTAGATGTGTACTTATCTTGGCTGTGAATAAGAGGAACTGCATGTGGTTCCTTGTTTGTTTGTTTTTTTAATTATTTAAATAAATAATTTAAAAAGCGGCATGCAATCCCCCCATCCATGATAAAGCTGAGAGCTGGTATTCTCAGGCTGGGGAGGCCCATGGTTATTGGGCCACCCCCTGTCTAAAAATGGCAATTTACCCAACTCACTGCCCTGGTGCAGAGGCAATTTGGGGTAATAAGGAGCCAATAACAGCTCACAGCTGCCACTAAGCCCTAGATTAGTAATACGAGGCATCTAAGACCACCCCATTACTAATCTGTAAGTGAAAAGAAATAAACACAGACAGCAAAAAAAATCCTTTATTTGAAATAAAATACAAAACAAAAACTCTCTTTCACCCCTTTATTAAACCCCTAATGATCTGAAGTAATTCACATGAGATCCAACGACGATCCAGCTCTGCTACATACTGAAGGCATAGCGCATAGGCACAGAACATATCACATGTCACACTGTGGCACCTGGCAGAGAATGACAGAGCCACAGCGATGAGCAATGACGTCACTCAGTTTATTTGTGGTTACAGCTGGAGGTTCCAACATTCCTCCACCTGTGACCGCAGATAACGTGAGTGACCTCAGGTGACCTCATTAAACTCAGTGACCTCACCTCAGGTGAGGTCACTGAGTTCACAGACCTGCATATCTTGGCAGAAAACTGCACCAAAATGGTGTCAAAACCGTTTTTGTGCATTTTTTGGCCAGGAGATGCAGATTTGGTGCTATAATTTATACTCCATATTCCTGCACCAAATCTGCATCTTCTGACAAAAAAATGCATTGAAACACGATGCGGTTTTGGTGTGATAGTGATGTGATTTTTTTTGCCAGGAGATGCATATTTGGTGCAGGAATACTGTGGATACATTTCAGCACCAAATCTGCATCTCTTGGCAAAACATGTACAAAACGGTTTTGATGCCTTTTCGGGGTGGTTTTCTGCCAGGAGGTGCAAATTTGGTGTTGAAATGTTTGCACCAGATTTCTCCACCAAATTTGCATCTTCTGGCAATCCGAAACAAAACGGCATTAAAACCGTTTTTGTCAGTTTTTTTTGCCAAGAGATGCAGATTTGGTGCTGAAATTTATACACTATATTCCTGCTCCAAATCTGCATCTCCTGGCAAGAAAATGCATTAAAAACACATCATAACGCATGCTGCAGTTTTTGCCAAGATATGCAGGTCTGTGTACTCAGTGACCTCACCTGAGGTGAGGTCACTGTGTTTAATTAGGTCATCTGAGGTCAGGTTACCTGCGGTCACATGTGGAGGACTGTGGGAATTTCCAGCTGTGACCACAAATAAACTGAGTGACATCACCACTCATCACTATGGCTCAGTCAGTCTCTGCCTGAAGCCCACAGTGGGTGGTCATGTTCTTTGCCATGCGTTGTGACTTAAGTATGTATGTAGCAGAGCTGGAGGTCGTTTTGGGACCTCATGTGAATTACATCGAAACTGGATGCTTTGAGGGGTTAATAAATTGGTGAAGGAGGGTGGGTTTTTTTGTACTTTATTTCAAATAAAGGATTTTTGGAGTGTTTGTGTTTATTTCATTTCACTTACAGATTAGTAATAGGGGATCTCATAGATGCCTGCCATTACTAATCTAGCCGTGAGCTGTCATTAACCCCTTATTACCCTGATTACCACCGCACTAGGACAATCAGGATGAGCCGGGTAAAATTCTATGAGTGTTAGATCTAGTAGATGCGACAATGCTGGGTGGCTGCAGGCTGCTATTTTTAGGCTTGGGGGCCCAATAAGCCTGGTTGTCTCCAGCTTGGATGTCCCCAGCCTAAGAATAACAGCTTTCAGCTATCGGCTTTATCATGGCTGCGTATCAAAATTAGGGGGCATCGCACACTGTTTTTAACCTCTTCATAACCTTAGACGTGTATATATGCATCCTAGGTCATTTTTACCTGGTAACCGCAGGCTTTGGCTGCGACCCCCCCCCCCCGGTAATCCCCCACACATGTCTGCTGATCCGATCAGCACATATGTGCGGATAACAGGCATGGGTGGATCATAGATCCACCTGTGCCTGCTTACCACTTAGATTGCACTTTCAGATACTGACAGCAGAATTTAAATGGCCACGACAGGGATCGTGCAGTTCCCTGCCGCCATCAGCGGCCCCGTGATGCAATCGCTGGGTGCCAATGGAATGCCGTGGTAGCGCAGGGTCAGCTAATGACCCCTGATGCTAGCATGATGTAGTTCCTGTGAGAGCCGACAAATCGCAAACATTCACAGGAAAGCTGCTTTTCTTCTGATCAGAGCGATGCTGCTCAGCATCAGGTAATCAGACTGTGCAGTGATAAAGTCCCTTAAGTCACTTTCACATGTCCGTGCAAAACACACACATTTTGCACGGTCCATGTAGTAGGTGTGTATGTTTGTGCCTGTGTTCATGTGTGTGTTCAGCATGTGCTGTCAGTGTGCTGTGTGATATCTGCATAGCACACGGACAGCATGAATTTCTATACTTACCTGTCCATGATGCCGCTGTCTCCGGCACTCCTGCTGTTCCTGATCCTCGGTGCAGTACATATGCAATGAGCATAATGAGCGGGGGTCGGAAGCAAGTGACAGCAGGACCGAAGACAGCAGCACTGGAGACAGGTGAGTATAGAAAATCATCTTATTTCACAGACACGTGGTTTTCTCTGGTAAGTGTCACACTAATGTCACACGGATCACATCAGTGTGCGGTCCGTGCGGTCAGTGTGACACCTGTGCTGCTGGAGAAAAGCAGGACTTGTCTACATTTGGCGCACATGGACACACGTATGCTCCACACGGACACATAGTGCATGTGAAAACACTTACGTGTGCACAGACCCATTGATCTTAATGGGCCTGAATGCGTCCGTGTCTCCGGTACGTGTGAAAACAGACGTCACACGTGCCAGAAACACGGATGTGTGAAGGAGGCCTTAGGAGGATGAGTAAAAAAAAATTAAAAAAAAGTTTTAAAAAAAATATGAATAAATAAATAGAACCTAACAGTTCACATCACCCCTCTTTCACCCCCTTGAAAATAAAACAATGGAAAAAAATATATATACACATATTTGGTATCGCCGTGTTCAGAAATGACTGATCTATCAAAATATAAAATCAATTAATCTGATTTGTACATGGCGTAGCAAGAAAAAAATAAGCCATCACCGAACCCCAGTTCTTGAAAAATAAGAACGTTACGGGTCTCGAAAAATGGCGCCAAAAGCACAATTCTATTTTTAGACAAACTTCTGAATTTGTTTAACACCTTAGATAAAAGTAAAAGTATACATATTTGGCATCTACAAACTCGTACGAACGTGAGGCATAATACGGACACCTTAGTTTTACCATATAGTGAACAGGGTGAATAAAAGACCCCCAAAACAATTGTGCAATTGCACTTCTTTTGCAATTTCACTGCACTTGGAATTTTTTTCCCATTTTCCAGTACACTATTTGGTAAAACTAAAGGTTTATTCAAAAGAACAACTCGTTCCGCAAAAACAAGCCCTAATATGGCAATATTGACGGAAAAATAAAAAAGTTATGGCTATTGAAAGAAGGAGAGGAAGAAACAAAAATAAAAAATCGCCAGGTGGCAAAGGGGTTAATATTATTTATTTAATTTTCTTTTTTTTTTATTAATAAAAAAAAAAGCCGCATACGGTTTCTCTAATTGTGATACACAGCCAAGATAATCACGTGGCTGAGAGCTGCAGCCTGTAGCCGTGTGCTTTATCTGTGCTGGGTATCATAATATGGGGGGAACTTACGTCAATTTTTTAATTTATTTTGTATTTTTACAACAATTTAGATGCAGTCAGTGTGTGTGATTGAAAGCCGTCAGACCCGCTATCACACATGCTGGACGCGCTGTCTGCAACCAATCAGAGATGCAGGGACTGCCGGGGGGGCGAGGAATGCAATGCATATGCATGAAGAAAATGAGCGGCCCCGGAAGTAGAGTGGACGGCTCTGGAAGCAGTGTACAGCTGCGCGGAGACCGGTAAGAATGTAGCGCTTGCTCCAATCCTCCTATCCCTTCTACCACCGTTTTTAAATAACTGATTCGGGTCCCCATAAACTTATATTGGGACCGGCATCTGGTCAGATATCAGGGATGAATTCCATATTATTCTGTGTATCTTGCATTGCTTTGATTGTGCCTAGCCTCATATACTTATTGGGTTTCTGGTTGACCCACCTCATTTTCATTCTGGGAATTTATATTATTTATTTTTAACATTTTTATTTTGTATATTTTCAATACGCGTTATAACTTTATATCATCTATTCTTTATTTTGCCACCTCTATGCTTCCTGTGTTTAACTGATGTAACGAATAAGTTCTGTTGGCCTGATCCTTTAGGAATAGACATACAAGATGTCTGACTGACATGTGAACAGAGCCTTACTTCTCAAGACTTTACCATGTAGGAATTTTCCATGTAGACACTAAATAGCCATAATAATTAGGATTAACTATAACGAATGAAAAATAGGTGCTACTTCTTTAGATTACTTAAAAATCACATAGTACACAAAATCTATTAACCCTGTAAGCGCCATCCCTTTGTTATGTCATTGATCATAACTTCGGTTCTGACATTTTGCAGGAAAATTAGTGCAAACAGCTCTATAACCTCCGCTAATATGAGATAGATAAGACAAAATTGTGGGAGAATTGGATTAAAATGTTAAAGTGTTTCCTTTTATTTGTTAACATCTATAAGAATCTCTTGCGGATTGCTAATTATAAGTTTCCGATCTCGCTTTGATGCCACTTCTTCCCATTTAGCTTCAGACATAAGGCTGCCTGTCCTTACGCTGCTTTCTGCTCTGCCCACCATTAGCTTGCCATGCTAATCCGGGCATGCGGCTGTCACGAATCCCCTTGAAACAAGATGATTTAATTTAATCAGCACATTAGGGCTCAGATAGCGAAAGATATCCATCCAGACAATGGCTTCAGATCCACATGAAGCCTAATTTTTTCACACAAAGAAAGTTTTCCTAGTTTTCTAAACTGAGGCCAAGAAACCACAGCTGAGCACTAAGGAAAACTTGTTTTCTCAGCCATCATTCGCTGCACACGTATATTGGGCACGCTAATCACAATGTTTAAAAGGTCACAGAACTCGGCAGCACCAGGGAACACTGGGGCTTTCCTTGATAAGCACTCAATTATTTCCTGCTCGGATTGGTGGTGCTTTGAATTACCCTAATGGAGCATTAAGTGAACACAACAAGAATCTCAGTAGATAGACTGTGATATGTTGCTGATTGTTACTTCAACTGATTGGTACTTTCTAAATCCAATCACTCCGTGTTTAGAGAACTTGAAAAGTCAAAGTCACATGTTAATTCCCCAAAGTGCTTATTCTGTGCCTAATGTCATTTTCTGAAAATCATGTCTTTGTTTGACTTTCAAGAAAAAAAATCAATCCCCATTCTTTTACCGTTAATTGTCTATACGCTCCCTGCAAATAGCAATGTAATTGGCTCATTATTTTATATTTTTGACTCTTGACATAATCTCCGGGCGGTACAAATAATTCTCAAGCCTACCAGCGGCAGGAACGGGATCCATGCTATGCGGGCTGCGGGCTCGTTCTTGTCTGATTTACATATTGTCTTAACATAAAAATTGTGTATGGAGTTTGTTTCACGTATTACACACAAACAACACAGCTAAATAAAGTGTTAATAATCGGTTCTCGTGCCAATCAGGTGTAATGTTTGCATGAGCAACCATTATCCTTTAGTGCCTTACTTGTCAGGAAGTCATACTGCTTACCTACCTACTCACAGTTATTCATGAATGCACAAAAAGATATTGTAGTGACAGTATATATGTCTATGGGCAAGATGTGTCAACAGTGCCAATCTAAACTGCAGCAAAATTAGGATCCAGCTGACTACAAGAGATTCCAGCTAACGCATTTTAGAAACTGAAAAGGCAATCAAAGGGTTGATATTAAATCTTATTGATATTCCAAAGCCGGCCAAACACATTAGATATCAATTTGCCATAATATGAGTATATGAACTCCACCATACAGAGAAATACTCTGCTTGAATCAATTGGCAGCAACTTATCTCCCCGCTATATAATGGATTGGATGACTGAATTCAAACCGCCCAATAACAGTGTTATCAGCCATAATCCGCCGAGCAACAGTTAGGATGCCCCTACACATATTAGATGGTCAGCCAATCCTACTGAACGCAACGTGTTTGGCTGACTTTTATGTAATATGTATGGGGCCTTTAGAACATGAACTCAATAGTTACATTCAGTACAAAGGGGGCCATTCACAGATTAGGCAGTGTGAGTTTCGTCCTGCTAATTATGTAAACCAGTCACATGAACAAGACTTATCACTGTCTGTGCAGATTTGATATCCCCCTTCCCCTCACTCTCATTCTACACTGCCTTCCTGTACCTTCAAGGCTGAACTGTATATGCCAATCAGTTCCCTCTATCTGCTTTCACTCCATGCTTCTTGACAGATTGTATAAGAGCTAAACTGGACCATTTTTTATTAATTTTTCTTTAGTTTCTTGTACTTTGTACATATGGGAGCATGGATCCCAGTATTGGTATGTTTGGCTTTCTAAGGGCAGAAGTATCGCAGTGGGATGGTCTTTACATTTGTATCATTAATATAGTGTCAACTTATTACCCTATGTTATTTACTTGTACTACCACTATTTATTTACTTACTGCAAGGTATTTGCTCATTGGTTTGGTTTTTTTATGCACATATGTACTCCAAGACAGGTAGAGAAAGAAAAAGCCTATAAAACTGCAACCACTCCAGCAAACTTCTGGTTGCTGTACAGACTAGAATATCACTAGCTGCGCAACTCTAACAATTGTTGTACAGACTAGGATATATCTAACACCACAACTAAAAGCAACAACCCGGACCTGACTGCCTAAAAGGCCGTTGAGTTGTTTCACGTACCTCTTGAGTAACCAGAGGGGCAGGTAGCTATGCACTACAAAGATAGAGCAAGCATGCAGAGATACACAGGGTATCAAAGTGAAGAAACACAAAACACATACACAAGTGGAAACAGGCGAAATAATAAATGTAAGCAAGATTAACCTCTTAGAAATCTAACAACAAGCGGAAGAAAGGTGTAGGTAAGACAAATGTGAACACAGTGCAAATTCCAAATTTGTCTCTAAAGGTCCAGTCACACTAAGCAACTTACCAGCGATCCCAACAATGATAGGGATTGCTGGTAAGTTGCTAGGAGGTTGCTGGTGAGATGTCACACTGCGACGCTCCAGCGATCCCACCAGCAACCTGACCTGGCAGGGATCGCTGGAGCGTCGCTACACAAGTTGCTGGTGAGCTCACCAGCAACCAGTGACAAGCCCCCAGCCCCCAGCGCCGCGTGGAAGATGCTGCGCTTGGTAACTAAGGTAAATATCGGGTAACCAACCCGATATTTACCTTGGTTACCACCGCACGGAGCTACACGTGCAGAGAGCAGGGAGCAGCGCACACTGAGCACTGGCTCCCTGCTCTCCTAGTTACAGCACACATCGGGTTAATTACCCGATGTGTGCTGCAGCTAAAGGTGCACAGAGCAGGGAGCAGCGCACAATGCTTAGCGCTGGCTCCCTGCTCTCCTAGTTACAGCACACATCGGGTTAATTACCCGATGTGTGCTGCAGCTAAATGTGCACAGAGCAGGGAGCAGCGCACAATGCTTAGCGCTGGCTCCTTGCTCTCCTAGTTACAGCACACATCGGGTTAATTAACCCGATGTGTGCTGCAGCTAAATGTGCACAGAGCAGGGAGCAGCGCATAATGCTTAGCGCTGGCTCCTTGCTCTCCTAGTTACAGCACACATCGGGTTAATTAACCCGATGTGTGCTGCAACTAAATGTGCACAGAGCAGGGAGCAGCGCACAATGCTTAGCGCTGGCTCCTTGCTCTCCTAGTTACAGCACACATCGGGTTAATTAACCCGATGTGTGCTGCAGCTAAATGTGCACAGAGCAGGGAGCAGCGCACAATGCTTAGCGCTGGCTCCTTGCTCTCCTAGTTACAGCACACATCGGGTTAATTAACCCGATGTGTGCTGCAGCTAAATGTGCACAGAGCAGGGAGCAGCGCACAATGCTTAGCGCTGGCTCCTTGCTCTCCTAGTTACAGCACACATCGGGTTAATTACCTGATGTATGCAGCAGCTACATGTGCACAGAGCAGGGAGCAGCGCACAATGCTTAGCGCTGGCTCCTTGCTCTCCTAGTTACAGCACACATCGGGTTAATTAACCCGATGTGTGCTGCAGCTACATGTGCACAGAGCAGGAGCCGGCAGCACAGGCAGTGAGAGCGGCGGAGGCTGGTAACGAAGGTAAATATCGGGTAACCAAGGACAGGGCTTCTTGGTTACCCGATGTTTACTGTGGTTACCAGCCTCCGCAGAAGCCGGCTCCTGCTGCCTGCACATTTAGTTGTTGCTGTCTCGCTGTCACACACAGCGATCTGTGCTTCACAGCGGGACAGCAACAACTAAAAAATGGCCCAGGACATTCAGCAACAACCAACAACCTCACAGCAGGGGCCAGGTTGTTGCTGGATGTCACACACAGCAACATCGCTAGCAACGTCACAAAAGTTGTTCGTTAGCAGCGATGTTGCTAGCGATGTTGCTTAGTGTGACGGGGCCTTAACAGCCAAATCCCTTGCAGTGGGGCTGATATTCCTTAGCAGAATCCACATAGGAATGAATATAGCCAGCAAGGAGCCTTGGATAAGGAGTACAAAATAGCCCCACCCGATGTGATAGGAGAGAGACAATGAGCAATTGAGAACAAGTGATAACCGCATGCCATAGGAAGAGAAGCAAAGATAAGTAAATAGACCATCAGCATTTGGACAGGGACTGATCAGGCTGTGCCTCAGCAAGGAAGGAAACTGACCATGCAAAGCAAGATCATCAGATCAAGTCCTGAGGTATGACAGTTTCTACTCTAGGTTTTTGTTTGTTAATGGCCACAATGTGAATGAGTAACTACATATTACACTTATGCCAACAAAAATGTTGGCCCATTTTTTCGGTTTTGCTTTAGCTCCTTGCACTGTGTACATATGGGAACACGTTTTGGGTTTCGCATCCTGTCTATTTCGCAGGTATGAAACAGTGAGGTCTAGGTCCTGCTCTAACCTCGTCTATTTTGCTGGCTTATAGTGAGGTAAGATACTCGTAAGAGTTAGGAATCATTATGATTTGGTAAACCTTGTTGTGGTGGAATGGCTTTTACACTTTTTGGATCAAAATAGAGTCAACCAAGTAGCTTATGTTATTTATGTGTACTACCACTATTTATTTACTTACAGCAGTGTATATGATCATTGTTTTCATTCCAGTTGGTATTATATAAAAGCTGCATAGGTACATGTAGTCAGTGCAGAAGAAGCGTGATGGGAAGGAGTGACATCGACCCACACAGACTGTTATAATACTTAGTTAGGGGCCTGGCTTGCATAAAACCCAGCAAGAAACACAGTGCCTCAGCGGTTAGCATTGCAGCACTGGGGTCCTGGGTTCAAATCCCACTTAGGACAACATCTGCCAGGAGTTTCTGTGGGTTTCCTCCCACAATCCAAACATATACTGATAAGAACTTTAGATTGAGATCATGTTTGTAAAACACTAAAGGTCCAGTAACACTTAATGAGATCGTTACTACGTCACAGTTTCCGGACCATTGTTAAATCGTTGGTGAGATCGTTGGTGAGATGTCACACAGTCATTTTCCCAATGACTTTTGTAATGATGCAGAGACCTGTATAACGATCTCGTTGGTCGTTGGGACCCTGTCACATAGCAGCTATGTAACGATTCCGACCTCGAATAGGGGTGTAGTGTTTGACGCTGTAAGTCACGTAGGCGTGCATATGCGTCGCCTTTTCCACACCCCTCCTCTCCGATTGGTTGCCAATACTGCGTTCTGATTAGGCAGCCGGCCAAGAAGGCAACTTTGTATCGCTTCATCCTTTGTCCCTTTTTGAGCCTTGCTTTGAGGATAGAACCTGCAACTCCACCTGAATTCATTCGTACTTTGTTCCCGGTTGCTTGCTTGCTTTTCGGATTGAAGCTGCATCTGCACTTGGATTCATCCCTCTTTCGTTCCCGAGTGTTTGCTTACTGTTCTCAGCAACAACCAATCGGTGCAGAGGGGGGCGCGGAAAAGGTGACGCAACTACACGCCTACGTGTCACACTTTAAGTTCTCATCTAGGTTGTTAACGAGATCGTTGGTAGGTGTCAAACACACAGATCCATCCTGCCCAGCAGGACTCTAATGAGCAAAAAATGGCCCAGGACATTCAGCAACGACCAACAATCTCACAGCAGGGGGCGGATCGTTGGTACGTGTCAAACATAACGAGATCGCTGGTAAAGTCGTTTCATCACAGAAACTGTGACATAGCAATGATGTCGTTAGCGATCTCGTTATGTGTGAAGTGGCCTTAAGGAATAGAGTTGTATATAGTGAGTAAAATAAATAAATAAGAAGCCAGATAAAATCACTGATCTTTGCACTGACATTGGAGAGGGGACACTTAGAGGTGCTGTGAAGTATGGTCAGTTAGAAGTAGTAGAATTACATAAAGTTACTGTATGAGGCTTTATGTTTTAGATTGAAATGCATTTATATCTCCCCGGTGACCCTTTCAACCTGTCTGGCAATTCTTTCTTTAAATTTCAAAGATATTGTAGGGGTTCTAGTTTACAGAAGGATGCCATATGACCTCCGACCTCATGCCATAGGACCTCTGACCTCATGCCATATGTCATCTGCCTTTTGATAGCCAGTTTTTTTTGTGCAATAAGATGCAGTAGAGATTTGTTCTTAATGCTGCTCACCCTTTTTCTTGGCTCTATAGAGAGTCAAAAAATAAGATGATTTAGTTCAAGCTTAAAGTGTTTTTCCTCTACTTTGATATTGATGACCTCTTCTATATCAGAACAGTAGGCATTGGAGTTACTCAGACTCGCAAAATACTGGGACCAGTGGATCACTGCTCAATTAAAAAAAAATCCCGATCCTCTTCAGAATCTGGTGCCCATATAAGTCAATGGGAACCAGAATCCGGATATTAAAAACATTGGCGAAAGGGATAGGGGGGTAGGAGCGTGCGCGGTATACTCACCAAGGCATTGCAAGTGTCTATGGGTGAGTATGCTTGGCGTGCATGTAGACAGAAACACATGCAGCCCGCTTTTGTCTCAGAAGAGCGCGTCAGTGCCAGTGATTTGATGTCAGACTCTTACAAGTCAGGCACGGCCTGCCATTCTCTGAACATGAGCGTGCATGTACCTAGAAACACATGTATGTCCTTGTCAGAAGTGCACGACTGTGCCCATGATGCGATGTCAGACTCATACAAGTCTGGCATGACATCACCCGGCATGGCCTGCCGCTCTCTGAACATGAGTGTGCATGTAGACAGAAACACATGTGGCCCACTCTGTCAGAAGTGTGCACAACTGTTCCGGTGATCGATGTCAGACTCGTACAAGTCTGGCATGGCATCACCCGCCACGGCCTGTCGTTCTCTGAACATGAGCATGTATGTACCTAAAAACACATACACGCTCCTGTCAGAAGTGCGCGGGCTGTGCCGTTGATGCAATGTCAGACTTGTACCAGCCCTCGCAAGTGTGACTCTGGCCTAAGAAAAACCTCATGCGGCTTTTTTAAAAAATTTTATTTAAATAAATAATTTAAAAAAAAAAAATCAACTTTCGGTCCCCCCCAATTTTATACCCAGCCAAGATAAGGCCAGCTGGGAGCTAGAATTCTCATCCTGCAGCCGCCCGGTATTACCGCATCCATTAGATGTGACAATCCCGGTGCTTTAACAGCTCTTCCAGTTGCCCTAGAGCGGTGGCAATCGGGATAATAAGGGGTTAATAACAGCGCACAGCTGCTACTAAACCCTAGGATTGTGATGGCACAGGCGTCTATGAGATACCTCCATCACTCAGCTGTACATGAAAGTAAATAAGCACAAACACAGAGAAAAATCCTTTATTTGGGACAAAGTACAAAACACACCCTCCTTCACCACTTTATTAACCCCCAACACACCCCTCTAGGTCCGGCATAATCCATACGAGGTCCCACACCGCTTCAGCTCTGCTACGTCCCACAGCTAGCAGCCATAGAGAACGACCACCGGCTGTGAGTGTAGACAATGACTGAGCCGATGACTGCAGGCAGACGCTGTTACAGGCTGGGGGCACATCTCCTGCAACCAATCACAGACGACAGGAAGGCCGGGAAAAACACAGACACCTGTGTGTATGTGATGAGCCTAATGCACAGTACAGGAAGTGAATGCGCGACCTGAAAGCAGTTTGCCGCCATGACACTGAGTCTTGTTAAGTATGAAATTCTCGCTTATTTCTTGTTTTGTTTATTTTCCATTTAATTCCCGAATCTGGACCATGCACTCGGAATTCCGGGTTGGGTGTGGCACCCAGACATCTTTGAAACTGCGTGGATCTGGACTTTTACAGTCCGCTTAGCTCTAGTAGGCGTCTGATACCTGCATATCAACCAATCAGCTCCAGCATTGGCCGGATTTAAACAAAGCAGAACATATAATGTTTAGTGACCATTATGGATATTGCAGCTCTGCCCCTATTCACATTCATTTTGCTTCATGATGCCTCAGCTTTATTACAACTAGTGAAAACAACACTTCTAGAAGACATACAGAATAATGTATAGGAGGCTATTGCATTAATAGATTGTATATGTAAAGCTCCACAGGTAACATGTCAATTTCATGCAAAGATCAATCAATTCTTAAAGAAATCAATCAAGTAATTAATTTAACTGACTGAATCAAAGTCTATAAAAAAATCAGCCCAGTCTCTTTTGTTTGATGGTTACTGGATATCACAGCGCTCACTATATAATATCACACACCAGCAGAAAGGCATAATCCCAACAATTTACCAGCAGCATCTCATCTAATTCCCAGCAATTTGCCAGCAACATCCCGGTAAAAATGCAGCAATATCCTGTAATAATTCCTGGAATTTGCTATCAACACCTGAGTATAATCCCAGTAATTTACCCCATACATCCCAGTTTAATTATAGCAATTTAGCTGCAAAATCCCATTCCATCATGAACACTGCACTTCTCCTATAGTTCCTGATGTCTAGGTAAGGAAAATATAACGTGAAAGGGATAACATCAATGTCTCCATTACTGGATACGGTGATGTCTATCCAATCGTGCCAGAAGCCTCGCTTGCACAATTAATTTAGAAACTAAATAAAAATTAATCCCTTTACCACTCAGCGATTTTACATTTTTCATTTTCATTTTTGTCTCCCCTTCTTCCAAGTGCCATAACTTTTTTTTTTTTCATCCACATAGCCATATGAGGGCTTATTTTTTTGCGGGATGAGTTGTACTTTTGAAAGGAGCCATTCATTTTACCATATAGTGTACTGCAAGGTGGTGTTTTCAGAAATACTACTGGTGCCACGAGCGTCACTAGAAAGACAGCGGGAGCTTAGGGAGATAAATACGTGGCTTAGAAATTGGTGCAGGAAGGAAGGGTTCGGGTTCATGGAGAACTGGGCTGACTTCTCAGTCGGCTACAGGCTCTACGGTAGGGATGGGCTGCACCTCAATGGGGAAGGTGCAGCTGTGCTGGGGGAGAAAATGGTGAGACGGATGGAGGAGCTTTTAAACTAGGATCTGGGGGGAGGGAGGGTAGTGGAGCAAAAAAGGGGATAGAGCAGATAGAGACAGTGAGATGGTAGGGGTCAATGAAGGATTAGGGGGGGTGGGACATGCAAGGAACGTAGGGAGGCTGGGAGTAATAAAGGTGTTAATAGGATTAAATGTCTACTGGCAAATGCAAGAAGTCTTGCAAACAAAATGAATGAATTGGAGACTCTTATGTCAACCATGGATTATGATGTGGTGGGCATTACGGAAACCTGGCTGGATGAAAGCCATGACTGGGTGACAAACATACAGGGTTATAGTACATTTAGGAGGGACAGGAAAGACAAAAAAGGTGGTGGGATGTGTATATTTATCAAATCTAAGCTAAAACCTGTGTTGAATGATGACATTGGGGGGAACTGCAACAATGTAGAGTCAGTATGGGTAAATGTACATGGGGAGGGGAATAATGGAAAAATGCTAATTGGAGTTTGCTATAAGCCTCCTAACATACCTGAACAAATAGAGGGTGAAATGCTGGAACAAATTGAAAAGGCAGCTAATAATAATAATCGGGTTCTTATTATGGGGGATTTCAACTATCCAGACATACAGTGGGACATAGAATCTTCTGGTTGTGCTAAAAGCTGTAAATTCTTATCTACCATTCAAGACAATTACCTCTCTCAGATGGTAGATGAACCGACGAGGGGAGATAATTTGCTAGATTTGGTCCTGTCAAATAGACCGGATACAATTTCAGATCTACAGGTCCGGGAGCACTTGGGCACCAGCGATCATAATATGGTAAGCTTTAACGTAATATTCAATAAAACATTTCATAGGGGAAATGCTAAAACGTGGAATTTTAGGAAAGCTGATTTCAACAAATTAAGGGAAGAGCTTAAATGTGTAGATTGGTAGATTGGGACAAAGTCATGGTAACTGGGGATACTGAACATAAATGGGGAAAGTTTAAGGATATACTGCTAGAGTCCTATAAAAAACTTATACCCTCTGGTAATAAAATGTCCAGGAATAAAAAGAAACCACTATGGATAAATAAGACTGTACAAAGTATAATAAAACAAAAACAAAGGGTGTTTAAAATCTTGAAGGCTGAGAATACAGAAATAGCATTTCAGGAGTATAAAGATATCAATAGGCAATGCAAAAAAGAAATCAAACAAGCAAAACTAGCTACTGAAACAAAAATCGCCAATGACATTAAAATAAATCCCAAAATCTTTTATAAATACATTAATGCCAAAAGGAAAACAAAGGATAGTATTGGCCCCTTAAAATATAATAACAAGTTAGTTATAGAGGACAAACAAAAGACTGAGATATTAAATAGGTATTTCACTTCTGTGTTCACCAAGGAACTGACTGTACCAGGCATCATTCAACAAGTGAAAAATCAAAGTTCACCACCCGATATAATTAATTTAACACAAGAAGAAGTACGCCTACGTCTGAGTAAATTAAACATTGACAAATCCCCAGGGCCAGATGGCATTCATCCACGAATATTGAGGGAATTGAGCTCCGTAATTGACAGACCGCTGTATCTTATCTTTTTAGACTCGCTTGTTACAGGGTTGGTGCCTCAGGATTGGAGGATTGCTGATGTGGTACCGATATTTAAGAAAGGTAAGAGGGTAGATCCAGGCAACTACCGTCCAGTAAGCCTGACATCAGTAGTATGCAAAGTTTTTGAGGGCATTTTAAGGGATGACATGTAAAAATATGTTGCAGAAAATAATATAATAACTGACAGACAGCATGGATTCATGAAAGATAAGTCGTGTCTAACCAGCCTGTGGGGGTTCTATGAGGGGGTAAGTGCAAACCTGGATATTGGTAATGCAGCTGATGTGATTTATTTGGACTTTGCAAAGGCATTTGATACTGTACCACATAATAGCCTTATACTAAAGCTCCAGAAGCAAGGACTAGGGGAAACTATATGCAACTGGGTAAGGAATTGACTAAAAGATAGGAAACAAAGAGTAGTCAGAAATGGAACATTCTCTAAATGGGCCATAGTCAGCAGTGGGGTGCCGCAGGGATCTGTGCTAGGACCAATTCTTTTTAATCTCTTTATTAATGACCTTGTGGATGGGATTGATAGTAAAGTGTCAGTCTTTGCTGATGACACCAAACTATGTAGGATATTAAAAACTGACCTTGATAGTACAATATTACAAAAAGATCTGGATAAGATGTCAGAATGGGCAGATACTTGGCAAATGAGATTTAATGTTGATAAATGTAAAGTAATGCACCTAGGACGGAGTAATCCTATAACTGCATATACATTAAATGGAAGTAAACTCGGGACTACAGAACAGGAGAAAGACTTGGGTATTCTCATTACAAATAAGCTGAGCAGCAGCACTCAATGTCAAGCAGCAGCTGCAAAAGCAAACAAGATTCTAGGGTGTATAAAAAGAGAGATTAGATTCCGTGATCCCAACGTATTGTTACCCCTCTATAAATCACTTGTAAGGCCACATCTGGAATATGGGATTCAGTTTTGGGCTCCACATTTTAAAAAGGACCTTCAGAAGTTAGAGTCAGTTCAAAGGCAGGCAACTAGACTACTACAAGGAATGGAGGCCTCCCATATGATGACAGGTTGAAAAAGTTAGATATGTTTAGCTTAGAAAAAAGACGTCTCAGAGGAGATCTCATTTATATGTATAAATACATGTGTGGTCAATATAAAGGACTGGCACATGACTTATTTCTTCCAAAGACAATACTAAGGACCAGGGGGCATTCACTGCGAGTGGAAGAAAAGCGATTCCGACAGCTAAATAGGAAAACGTTCTTTACAGTTAGAGCAGTCAGACTGTGGAATGCTGTACCACAAGAGGTAGTAATGGCAGACACTATAACAGCTTTCAAAAAAGGGCTGGATGATTTCCTCACTACACACAACATTGTTGGTCATAAATGACTTTGTGACCAAATGTAGAACTGGTGGAGGAAGGTTGAACTAGATGGACCTAGGTCTTTTTTCAACCTTAGCAACTATGTAACTATGTAACTATATGCAAAACGGGAAAAAAATTCCAAGTGCGGTGAAATTGTATAAAAACTGCAGTTCCGCAATTGTTTGGGGTTTTTTTTTATTTACCATGTTCATTACATGCCAAAACTGACCTGGCAATATCAGGTCAGTACAAGTTCCTAGATACCAACCACATATAATATAGTTTTGGTTTTTTTTTTATTTAATTGGTCTAAAACAAAATCTGAAATGTCTCACGTGTTTTGTCATCATTTTTCAAGACCCGTAACATTCTCATTTTTGGAATAATAACAAATGCAGGGTTTGTTTGCCAGAAGGTGTATATTGTGTGCAGGACTATGCTGTAGAAATTTCAGCACCAAATCTGCATGTCATGGCAAAAAAATGTGGTTTTCTCCCAGGAGATGCAGGTCTGTGAGCTCAGTGACCTCACCTAGGGGTGTATTGAGCATTTTCAACCAATAGGCAATTCAAATAATTGTATAATAGTGGGCTGAGATAATTAAAAATTACCATTTTTTTCCAATAATATGTTATTTTAGTCCCAAGTTTTTGATTTTCAAAATGGGTATTAGGAGAAACCAAATTGTAAAATTTGTTATGCAATTTCTACTGCACCCGCCAATACCCCATATGTGGTTGAAAACTAGTTTTGAGGCACAGTGCAAAGCTCAGAAGGAGAAGGAGAGCCAAATTGGAGTGCAGATTTTGCAGGAATGCTTTGAGGGTGTCATGTCACATTGGCAGAGACCCTGACATGCCATAAAAGCAGACTCCCCTATAAGTGATCCCACTTTACAAACCGCACCCCTTAATTAATTCATTTAGGGGTACAGTGAGTATGTTGACACCACATGTGCCTCACAGAATTTTATACCATTCGGTGATGAAAAAATAATTACATTTTGACCACAAAAACATGTTTTAGCCCCAGATTTTACATTATCACATGAGGAAATGGGAAAATATGGTACAAAAATTTGTCACACAATTTCTGCTAAATATGCCAATACCCCACATGTAGCTATACAGTGGTGCTTAGCCAAATGGTGAGACTCAGGGAAGGACCACTATTTGATTCTTAGAGCACAGAATTTACTAAAATAGTTTTCAGACTTCATATACAAAGCCTTTAAGTGCCAGTAGAGCAGAATTCCCTCTCAAGTGTCTCTATTTTGGAAATTACACCCTTTTGGGAATTTATCTAGAGGTGTAGTGATGATTTTCACTCCATAGGTGATTTCCAGAAAAAAAGCAGTAATAGATGCTTCATAGTGAAAATTGAACATCTGCCATAGTAGTGCTAGTGTACCACCCCGCTCGCAGCAGCCGAGCTGTTCGGATCCGGACCTTCTGTGGGTGGATCGAGGGTCTCCGGACCCGGGGGTCTCGCGGTCACTTCTATCAAAAAGGGGGTTTATAGTGGTGGATGTAGGACGTATATGTACAGGCTGAGCCGTATTAAGTTCGTGACGCCACCCACAGTATGTGGTGAGGTTAGACACCACTGCTGCAGTTACGGGGCACCCGGGAGAGATGTTATGCAGCAAGTTGCTAGGGTTTTAAAGGTTGGCTGCTGTCACCTGTGAGGGAAAGGTGTTGTGCAGGGGCCTATTTGTGACTACCTGGCCCGGCCAGGGCACACCACTCCCCCTTGGTTAAACACAGACCGTCCTCAGGCTATTCGACCACCACCGGTTTATTTTGTAACTGCAAAAGGGGGATAAAAGGGGATAAAACATTTACAAGCATAATAACATCTTTACATTCATGGATACTTTGGTTTCTTCCCTTACGGGAGGCATTCTACTTTAACGTTGCATAAAACCTCAGAAGAAGGAGGACAAAGATGACTGAAAGAGTAGGCGCTGGTACTAGAGAGTGGAGACACCCATCTGACCAGTCTGCACCACCCCATAGGTGAGTATTATTAAATTATTTTTCGTTCTACATAGTGGAATGAGCTCTTATATACAGCATGTTAGAATGCTGGATATAAAAGCCCACTGATGGTGGCAGTAGCTTATAGTTGCCAAATCTGGCGATTTTTAATTTTCTATTAACAGGCTCCTGCCTGCCCATAAAATTGTAGGTTTTTCAGCCTGGGTTGAAGCATTTAGGTAGAGAAATGCCTTGATAATGGCTACTGGGCTCACATAAAACTCACCCTTTTTCTGAGCTAAGTGTCTGTAATGCCTGCCTGGATCCACAGGCTCAGACTGGCTGTAATTGACAGGCTAGAAGAAAGCCACTCACAAAGCAGGACCCCGAGAATGTGAAGCCCTTTAACCCCTATACAGGGATTTGGAATTACACAGGGCCCCGGAGACGACTACCTGTGGTAGGCTGCGTCTGATGAGAGAAGCAGCCAGGCAGGGTCATACCGGAAAATGCAAAACAGGGACAGAATCAGGCAGGCAAGGACGTAATCTGAGATCAAAGCAGAGGTCAAATCCGTATCTGGCAGCGAGGTACAAATATGGCAGGCAGGAGAGTAGTCAGAGAGCAGGCCGGGGTCAAAGCAGGAATCAATCAGAGCAGGGCGTAACCAGAGTCTAGCAGGAATACAATCTATATCTGGCAATGGCCAGCAGACAGAAGAGAGGATAAAAAGGGTGTGGTGTCTACCATCCCATTGGCTGAAGCTGAATTGTGGCAACCTCTGCTGGAAGACACACACCACCTACACTCAGCCAGTGGTACTGCAGGCACCAGGAAAACCCAGCCTAGTGGATGAGCGGAACCTGCGCCCACCAGAGCCACCGGCATCGACTCCTCTCCCATCACCAATACAGTCCACATCGGGAATACAGCGGCGCCTGGTTACTGAAGCAGAAGTCGCAGGAGCGGACTCTGGTGAGGACGTGACAGTGTCCCAATTTTTAAATTTATTTCCTTAGCAGTAATGCATGACCAAAGTTCTATATTCAATGTTTGCATACTTTAGCGTCTCGGAGTGCAGCTGTATATTTGTTTGATCGGTATAGCTGTGAATTCAGCTCTAGGGTTAGATAAACACTTTTTAGACAGCAGCAGAGGCATGCATATCAGCCTCTCTTACACATATCAGCCTCTATTACACTCTGCTTCTTCCTAATTCAATGGACAGCTGTGATTTGACACTTTAGGCTATGTGCGCATGTGTGCGCTCTGCACTGCACCTAAAAGGTGCGCTTCAGAGCGCAGCTGAAAAGCTCCATTCTGAAGCGCATGGTGCCGGCGAGAACGTGGGCTCTGCCTGCAGCTCCTGCCATAGACAGAGCAGGGGCTGCCGGCAAAGCGCACGGAAGAAGTGACATGTCACTTCTTAGAACGCAGCGATTCGGGCAGCAGCCGAATCGCTGCGTTCTAATATGCCACGTGCGCACGGCCCCTGCACAATCTCCATAGACTGTGCAGGGGACGCAGGACGCATGCAGTTACGCTGCGCTACAAAGCGCAGAGTAACTGCATAAATTACGCACACGTGCGCACATAGCCTAAGTGAAATGATGCCTCTTTTTGTTACCAAGATGGCTTTTACCTGTATTTCTGAGTGAATGAATTCAGGAAATGGGTGGTGATTAGTGGAGAAAGAGTAAGAAGCCAATTTCTCTTGTAAAACATATTACAAACTTTTTTCTACTAATGATTTTTGCACTGTTGAAATGACATTTAAGCCATTTTACATAGGGAAAACAGGCACAAAAAACTTTAGTTCATAGTTGATACCAAATGTTCTAATTTGGTCTCATATGAGCAAATGACTTTCTTCCTTGCCTGCCTCCTGTGGATCATCCACATGGTCATTGGAAAACTTCAAACAGGCCTGAACATGTACTTCAAATGGGCCTGGACATGTACTGGTGTGAGCAGGGGGACAGTGCGTGTCTTGCAGGATTTTAATCCATGATGGTGTAGTGTGTTGCTTACCATAGTATTTGAGACTGTGGTCCCAGCTCTCTTTAGGTCATTGACCAGGTCCTTCCATGTAGTTCTGGGCTGATTTCTGACATTTCACAGAAACATCCTAACCACATGAGGTGAGATCTTGCATGGAGCCCCAGACCAAGTAAGATTGGCAGTCATCTTGTGTTTCTTCCATTTGCTAATAATTGTGCCAACAGTTGTTACCATTTCACCAAGCTGCTTGCCTATTGTCCTGTAGCCTATCTCAGCTTGTGAAGGTCTACAATTTTGTCCCTTGTGTCCTTAGACAGCTCTTTGGTCTTGGCCATGGAGGAGAGGTTGGAGTGTGATTGATTGATTGATTGATTGTGTGGACAAGTGTCTTTTATACAGGTGAAGAGTTCATACAGGTGCAATGAATACAAGTCATTAGAGCAGAGAAGGAGAGCTTCTTAAAGTAAAAATAATAGGTCTGTGGGAGCCAGAATTCTTGCTGGTTGGTTGGTGATCAAACACTTATTTCAGCAATAAAGTGCAAAATAATAATTTAAGAATCATACAACGTGATTTTCTGGATTTGTTTTTTATTCTGCATGTCACAGTTGAAGTGTACCTAAAAACTACAAACCTTTCCATTCTTTGTAGGTGGGAAAATTCGCAAAATCGGCAGTATATCAAATACTTATTTCGTGCACCGTATATGGAAAAGATAACCACACCATAGCATATTGGACACCTTTACACGGATATCACCGCTACCTGAGGTTTCGTCAGGAGGTATGTAGGCACTAGTTTAGGGTGTTTAAATAGTATGCTTCACAGATGGAAAGAACTGGTACTTGATGAACACACTACCCGAATGTGTTTGGGTAGTGGAGCTCCCTACAATGTAAAATGTTTGGTTATGTAAAGTGTAATATGTACTGTGTTGTAAAAGTAGTAATGATACTGCATATTAGCCAGATAAGCTGAAGGTATAGGTTTTACAGATGTAGTAGTGTTAGATACTTCTTAGTTGTAAAGGAGGTTAAAGCCAGGTGGGAGGAGTGACAGATGGCCAGTGGGTTGGTTAGAGAGATGGGCCTGGTGATCTGGCAGTTCTGCAGGAGGTTTCCTGGAGTGAGGTTGTGGCCTTGTAACTTGAGCCAGTCCAGGAACCTGGAGGTATCCTCCAAGGGTCCAGAGCCTATGACTCACCTTGAGACGTGCTTAGGAGTGTCTAGGAACTAGATGGCTGTCAGGGAAGAGAAACTCATAGGGGCTAAAGGAAGTCGAGTGACTAGAAGCCGTCAGGGGTAGAGGAGAGGACCACAGTTATCCAAAGAGTAAAGGAGGGGGGAAAGGATGCATAGGCCTGGCAGCAGGTGGACGAAGTCCCAGATAGCGGGATAGGCCGAGACAGAGTACTCCAGTAGAAAGCGGCAGCAGAACCGTATAGGTGTGGCCATGTCTGTCATGATCTTCTAAGATAAAATAAACTGTTCAATGTTTTTTTGCCAACAGAACCCCAGTTTCATGTATTTTTCTTATGCATCTGCAAGTGAGACCAGCATTGGGGGGTGGTTGCTGCCCTGAAGAGAACAGTAGTGTTGCACACTCCGCCCGAAGGGGCCTACAAACACTGATTCTCTCTGGCATAGGAGTGCAGATCCTTGCGTCTGCACCTTCTGTCACTGGCATGTTGTGATGCAGCGATGGTCCGTCTCAGGGGCATGTGACCATGTGTATGACATGGCCCATTGCCTGGGAGAATGCCCACCATCTCACAGTGCCTGCTCATACTGAAAAATGTAGAGAGGGCAAAGAGAAAAATCTAAAGTATTAAACAATCCTGTAACCAATGAAAGACACTCTGGCAAGTCGAATCTTATCCATCTATAACAAGCCTTAAAAGTAGGTATATGAAAAAAGTTGCATACTTCAATTTCATGACCTTCCAGACTCACCACAAACAGCAGAGAATCCTGACAGCGTGCAGTATTCAGAAGTAATTAAGGTGATAACATTGGGTTTATATAAGTACACTTTGTGTTTTCTTCATGTTAGTCTACATATATATTAATGTTATAATATATCCACTATTCGGGCTATAATATCAAGCATTATTAAGTTGCTGTAATATTAAGTTGCTTTAAAATATACATTTTTTACAATTTTCGCATAACATATTACACATAGTCAATTTGTATGCTGTATAATGCAGCTTTCTAATATTTCTAATATATAAATATCTATTCACTGTTTAGTTTCTTAATTTCAATTTTATTTATACCCATATATACTGTACTCTTGAAGATATTGTCTACACCCTAACATGCAGTTTTACATTTAATAATGTTAGTTTCTAATTTTATAGCCATAAAATATTTTGATAAATTGACTATTTGGGTCAACTTTATTACTGTGGCTTAAAAATAAAAATATAATTTTCTAAATTGCAGTCTAGTATAAATATTATACTATATATTTATATATTTATTTATATATATTTATAGTATAAATCAATAGATGCAACATTTATTGTATCACTTTATGGAATATTTATTATTTATATAAAACATGGATCACTTGCAACTTAATCTTACTCCCTGATTACCTGGAAAGTGTTCCCATTGCAATACTTACAAATCCCTAAGTTCCCTAATAATTTCTCTCAATGTTACGCTCTGGAAACCTGGAAAAGCCTCCAATTACGAAATTTACTAACTTCTAGTTCACTGGTCATTTTCCTCAAGGCTGTGGAGAGCATTTATTATAGCCTTAAAAAAAATACATGGGGAAACTTCTTACAATAATGGACTATATCAAATGTTGATGTTTTATATGTGATTTTTAAGATTGATTTTTAAATGGAATACGTGTCTCAGTATGTTTCTATTGTTATGCGCATACTAATTAATTAACCAATAAATAGCATATAATACCAGCAATTGTTAACAGGCATTCAGGTATTGACTAATGACCGCACTGGGCAGAAATGCGTTGCCTTGTTCGTTCCATGTCATCATTCTCTGTATTCCTATACTGAATTTTATTGCCTGGATTTTATTAAACATTGGTATAAACTTGAAGAATTTTATGGATGGGATAAGTGCTTAAGTGCTGTTTCTCTTTCACTGTTCATAGTATCTGTCATTTTTTGGACAGTGCACTGAATAGCTGAGCTGATCTCTTTGTTTCCCCATATACATTTGTATCGCATGAACCCACAAATCCCAGTATGTAATTAACAGTGGTTCAAAGATACCTGGAGATGTTGTTATCAGTCATCAGCAGACTGCGGACCATACATGAACCAGACTAATGATAAGAATTAGTATCACAATTAAACACTTACATCCAAGTAACTTATACATGTCATTGTCTCTGATCGGAGTTAGTCTTCTTTTCTTCATCTTGTCCAGATGCCATGATGACTTTTCAAATCCACAGCTCATCTCTGCAGACTTCCATCTTCTTCAGTTATTTGCAGTACATCCCAGCATGATGCCCTTAAAAATAACAGTCTGCCCTATGTTGTGCCCCTGAACAAATAATAAATAAATATGACCCACACACTGTCGCTCTTATGATACATGTGTCGCGGGCAGAGGGGTGGGGAACGCTGCTCGTCTGGAATCGCTGGCGCTCGGGTCAGGTGCTTCGGCTCCTCGGTGGCTCGAGCACGGGGCCGGACCCGGGGCTCGAGCAGCGCCTCCTCGCCCACGAGTGAAAAGGGGAGGTTTTTGGTGGGTATTTGGGGATGTCGGTCGTGGCACCACCCACGGGTTGTGGTGATGGTGGGCACCACCGCTGCTGGTGACAGGGGATCCCAGGAGTGATGGCGGAGAGCAGCTGAGGTGTTGACCCCTCCGTGGGTAGAGGCTGTTGGTCCCGGGGCCCCAGTTGGGGAGTAGGGAGGAGGTATAGGTGCAGGTGCCGAGGCGGGGAGGCAGCGTGGGCGCAGGTGCAACGTTGCAGTGCAGCGCGGTGCCGGATGGCACTGTTGTACTCACTCAGACACAGAAGGACAGATTCTCTGGTAAACCAAACGGCTGGATGAACGGGGCCCACAGCTGGCTGCGGTGTTCTCACTCTCCCTGGACGGGTTGATGGTGGCTGTTGTTTTCCTGCACCTGTGTAAGTGTTTTTCCCTCGATGCCTCAGCCGAGGCCGGGTGTCTGGGAGCGGTCAGCGGGACTTGCGGTGCTGGCTTCTGGGTGATGATCGCCTCCGTTGTGGCCAGGCGGACTGCCGGGGCCGTCGTCATCTCCGTCGCAGCCAGGATGGAAGCTGGGATGGGTGCCAGGGCGGTGACAAAGGTAAGGCCCGGGGGCCCCAGGTCTGAGCCCTCTCCCATAGACGCTGCGGGCTCCGCTACCGGTGACAGGGGTAACGGGTCGGTCAGGGCGGTGGTCGTGGGCATGGGCAGTGAGGAAGGCGGCGTGGTGGGTGGCAGCAGGCCGGGTCCCTCAGCCGCAGCGGCCGTTCCCTCGGGGACATAGGGACGTAGGTCGCTTACCCGCTCCTTGGAGACCACCTCCACTTCATATACCTGCACGGTTGCAACCAGGCCCTTCATCTCCGACATCCACTCCATTATGGAGTGGACTGCGGCCTGGAGCTCCTGGCACATCTTGCTGCTGGATCCAGGAACGGGTTTCGGCAGACTCCTGGCGTCCCTGCACTCTACAGCGCTAGTTACATGCCGCCATTCTTCACCCGTCCCCCCTTGGTTCTCTCTGGCACCTCCTTTTTCTGTGGGCGGGGCTTCACCTTCACGCCTTCCCTGCTCGGGGAAGACGACTCGAGCGGGAACTTTCGCGCCCAAGATGGCGGATTTTCTAATTTTTCGGCTGGACACCGCCGGCGGGGACTGCAAAGCGCACTTCTACTGGTAAGTAGACGGGTAGGATCCTGTTTGTGATGCCAACTTGTCGCGGGTGGAGGGGTGGGGAACGCCGCTCGTCTGGAGTCGCTGGCGCTCGGGTCCGGTGCTTCGGCTCCTCGGTGGCTCGAGCATGGGGTCGGACTTTGGGGCTCGAGCAGCGCCTCCTCGCCCACGAGTGAAAAGGGGAGGTTTTTGGTGGGTATTTGGGGATGTCGGTCGTGACGCCACCCACGGGTTGGGGTGATGGTGGGCACCACTGCTGCTGGTGATGGGGGATCCCGGGAGTGATGGCGGAAAGCAGCTGAGGTGTTGACTCCTCCGTGGGCTGTTGGTCCCGGGGCCCCGGTTGGGGAGTAGGGAGGAGGTATAGGTGCAGGTGCCGAGGCGGGGAGGCAGCGTGGGTGCAGGTGCAACGTTGCGGTGCAGCGCGGTGCCGGATGGCACTGTTGTACTCACTCTGACACAGAAGGACAGAGTCTCTGGTAAACCAAACGGCTGGATGGACGGGGCCCACAGCCGGCTGCGGTGTTCTCACTCTCCCCGGATGGGTTGATGGTGGCTGTCATTTTCCTGCACCTGTGTAAGTGTTTTTGACTTTTATGGCTTCCCATGGGTAGTCCACTCCCCGGCATGTACGTGTCGGGAGAGCCCGTTTGCCCACAGGCACTGGCCCTTGGATCTCTGGCCCTTGGCAGTGGCGCTTATCCGTACGGGTTGGGCTGTTGCCTTCTGACGGGATTTAGGTGGGAATGAACCCCTGAGGTCCAGACCGCAATCAGATAATTTGACCTTTTCGACGGCTCCTAGCCTAGTCGGGGTCTGAGTACCCTGCCTTGGTGCTTGGCTTCAATCTGCTCCCCGGTTCGGTACCGGCGGGCCACCATCCGACTCCGGTCCCGGGGCCCCGGTTGGGGAGTAGGGAGGAGGTATAGGTGCAGGTGCCGAGGCGGGGAGGCAGCGTGGGTGCAGGTGCAACGTTGCGGTGCAGCGCGGTGCCGGATGGCACTGTTGTACTCACTCTGACACAGAAGGACAGAGTCTCTGGTAAACCAAACGGCTGGATGGACGGGGCCCACAGCCGGCTGCGGTGTTCTCACTCTCCCCGGATGGGTTGATGGTGGCTGTCATTTTCCTGCACCTGTGTAAGTGTTTTTGACTCCTATGGCTTCCCACGGGTAGTCCACTCCCCGGCATGTATGTGTCGGGAGAGCCCGTTTGCCCACAGGCACTGGCCCTTGGATCTCTGGTCCTTGGCGGTAGCGCTTATCCGTACGGGTTGGGCTGTTGCCTTCTGACGGGATTTAGGTGGGAATGAACCCCTGAGGTCCAGACCGCAATCAGATAATTTGACCTTTTCGACGGCTCCTAGCCTAGTCGGGGCCTGAGTACCCTGCCTTGGTGCTTGGCTTCAATCTGCTCCCCGGTTCGGTACCGGCGGGCCACCATCCGACTCCGGTCCTACGGCTCCGCTGACCTACACCAACTCCTGCAGGTGGCCACCACCATCTGCCGACCTTGCTGAATGTGTCTGGGCTCCAACCCAGACACCAACAGTTTTTACTCCTCTCCCTTCCACTACCACAAAACTCTCTCTGTCTTTTCCTGCCTCCAGCCTGTGACCTCCTCGGTGGGTGGGGTCAACCGCCTGGCTCCGCCCCACCTGGTGTGGACATCAAGTCTGGAGGGTGGCAACAAGGATTTGATTGACTGGTGTCACCTACCCAGGGGAAGGGGTGTGTGTGTGTTGTTAGTGAACTGTGACCCCTGGTGTCCAGGGCGTCACATATGCCCTCCACACTACCCTTTCTTTTCCATATTAGGCCCCCTCTGTTACGGTTGCTGCGAGCACTGGAGACTAAGTCCAGATTTCTTACTACTGCACATGTGCGAGCGCTGGAGACTAAGTCCAGATTTCTTACTACTGCACATGTGCGAGCGCTGGAGACTAAGTCCAGATTTCTTGCTACTGCACATGTGCGAGCGCCGGAGACTAAGTCCTATCTTGGAGCCATTGCACATGTGCGGGTGACATCATCGCTGACACGAGGTCACATGTCTCTGACACCTTCTATGCCGATTGGTCGCTGGTCATGTGCTTGTGATGCCTTGCTCGGTGATAGGCCAGCATGACGTCACTCCTGTCGTTCTGGCAGCGGATTGGCTCTGGTGTCCTCCATCTTGGATGAGGCACAGAGTCTATATAAGACCCTGACACACGCCGCATGGCGCTCAGTCCTCTTGGTTCATGCATAAGAGTAGACGCTCTGTGCGCGTTCCTCTAGGCATTCCTCTGTCTATGCTAGGTGAGCGCTACCGGCAGGGTAGCGTTCTTATACCTTACAGCTTCGGCTGCTGTCCGCATCCTTACCTCTTAGGGGAGCGGACATAGGCAGGTGCCTGAGGCACATGGTCTGGCTGGGCCTTGTGGTTCGACTCGTAGGTGGACGTTGCCGCTAGGGTAACGTTCCTTATACTGCGTCTGACAGTTGTTCGTATCCTCGCACACTAGGGGAGCGAACAGAGGTAGGAGCTTTGTGCGGCTTACGCTGCTGTTCGTCTCTTTTGCACCACTAGAAGAGCGGACCTAGGCAGGTGCCATATCTAGTGGTTCGTGTCCTCGCACACTAGTGGAGCGAACGCAGGTAGGAGCTTTGTGCGGCTTACGCTGCTGTTCGTCTCTTTTGCACCACTAGAAGAGCGGACCTAGGTAGGTGCCATTTCGCACACATTGCCTTTGTCTCTGTGATTATTAACAGAGATCATTCCACACACCCTCCAAGTAAGGGAGGAATTGCTTTACTTACTTATTATATCCTTCTGTGAGTTAACAGAGGTATTGCACTCTGCCATAGTCTGCAGCAGAGTCTTTGCACGGTGGACCCTGACTGTCTGATACTCCTTTAGGTTATCAGACAGCCCCCCGTAACATTAGGACTGAGCCAAGGGTCTGGCAGTTATGGCAGAATATCAGCAGTTACACCGTTACATACAAGTACTTGAGTCACGGCTCAAGAGTATAGAGGATAAACCTCAGACCATGGTGACATCTGCACATGATCCTCGACTTGCTCTGCCAAACAGATATTCTGGCGATGCCAGATCATGTCGTGGTTTCATTAGTCAGTGTCAAATACACCTAGAGGTCAACTCTTCTCGCTTCTCTACGGAGAGGTCCAGAGTAGGCTTTATCATCTCCTTACTTCAGGACAAAGCCTTAGAATGGGCGACTCCCCTATGGGAGCGCTCTGATGTGGTTACTCTGAGACATCAAGACTTTCTTGATGCTCTTAAGGCGGTATTCATGGGTCCGCAGGTTACCCATGATGCGGCCCTGAGACTGTTAGATCTATCTCAGGGTTCGTTATCCACTAGTTCTTATGCCATTGCTTTTAGAACTCTGGTGGCAGAACTAGATTGGCCAGAGAAGGTGTTGATTCCTATCTTCTGGAGAGGGTTGGCAGGCTATGTCAAGGATGCTCTTGCTACTCGTGAGGTCCCTGCTTCTCTGGAGGACTTGATCACAGTAGCAACGAGGATCGATGTACGCCATAAGGAACGTAGACTCGAGGTCTCTTCCTCACGCCCTAAGCATCGGGCTATTCCAGTTGTTGAGGGTCCACTACCATCTTCCTCAGCATCTGAAACATCTCCCACTCCTATGGAGTTAGGTCATACGTCTTCCAGACTACGCAAGTCTGGTCCTCCTATATGTTACGTATGTCGTCAGGCTGGGCACTATGCCAACAAGTGTCCTAGTCGTCAGGGAAACTCCCTGGCCTAGTAACCATTAGAGGGGGGTTACTAGAGACGTCTTCTGCACCCTCTAAGTGTTGTATCCCAGGTCAGCTCTCGTTATCTGAGAATACATGGCCTATTATGGCTTTTGTGGATTCCGGAGCTGACGGGACTTTTGTGTCCTCAGGATTTGTAAAGGGACACAATATTCCCTCTATCATGTTAGAGGCGCCTATTCCTGTCCGTGTTGTTAATGGAACTATGTTGTCTGACTCCATTACATTGAGGACAGTTCCCTTGCGCCTTTCCCTGTCTCAGGGTCACATAGAGGAGATTTCTTTTCTTGTTTTGCCTGAGGGTATAGACGACATCCTTCTGGGTCTCCCATGGCTTCGGACTCATGCTCCTCACATTGACTGGGAGTCTGACAGCATTATTAGTTGGGGTTCGAAATGTCAGTCCCGATGTCTTCCCTTACCACCTAAGGTCATTGCGGTTGCATCTACTGATCTCTCTCCCATACCTACACCCTATCTGGATTTCGCTGACGTGTTCTCCAAACAGGGTGCTGAGGTTCTTCCACCCCATAGGCCGTATGACTGTGCCATAGACCTTATCCCAGGTTCGGTTCCACCTAAAGGCAGGGTTTACCCCCTGTCGATACCTGAGTCGGAGGCCATGTCGACCTATATAAGAGAGAGTTTAGAGAAGGGGTTCATTCGTAAGTCTGTCTCTCCCGCGGGAGCTGGGTTTTTCTTTGTTCGGAAGAAAGAGGGTGATTTGCGTCCCTGCATAGATTACAGGGGTCTCAACGCAATCACAATAAAGAACAAATACCCATTACCTTTAATTTCGGAGCTCTTTGACAGATTGAGAGGAGCTCAAGTTTTTACAAAGTTGGATCTGCGGGGTGCGTATAACTTGGTACGAATTCGAAAGGGTGACGAATGGAAGACCGCTTTTAACACCCGAGACGGTCACTATGAATACCTCGTCATGCCTTTTGGGTTATGTAATGCACCCGCAGTATTTCAGGACTTCGTAAACGATGTGTTCAGGGATTTACTGTTATCCTCAGTAGTGGTGTATCTGGACGACATCCTGATTTTTTCTCCTGATCTGGAGACTCATCGTCAGGATGTCGTTCGTGTCCTTTCCCGTTTAAGGGAGCACTCATTGTTTGCTAAACTCGAGAAATGTGTATTCGAGCAGTCCTCATTGCCTTTTTTGGGTTACATTATCTCACAAGAGGGCCTGGCTATGGATCCTGCGAAGCTCTCTCCTGTCCTGCAATGGTCCGAACCTCATTCCTTGAAGGCGGTGCAACGCTTCTTAGGATTCATAAATTATTACAGGCAGTTCATACCCCATTTTTCTACTTTGGTGGCCCCTTTGGTGGCCTTGACTAAGAAAGGTGCTAATCCCAAAGCCTGGTCTACTGAGACATCTCAGGCTTTTGAGGCAGTAAAAAGACACTTTTCAACTGCTCCCGTTCTTCAAAGACCCGATGAGAGTAAGCCCTTCCTCTTAGAGGTTGATGCCTCTTCAGTGGGTGCTGGTGCGGTCTTGTATCAAAAGAACGGTGCAGGTAGAAAAAGGCCGTGTTTCTTCTTTGCGAAAACCTTTTCACCAGCAGAGAGAAACTATACCATTGGGGATAGGGAACTGCTCGCCTTGAGATTAGCCTTGGAGGAGTGGCGTCACTTGCTGGAAGGAGCGAAACATCCTTTCCAGGTCTATACAGACCATAAGAATCTGACGTACTTACAAACCGCTCAGCGTCTGAATCCTCGCCAAGCCCGCTGGTCCTTGTTTTTCTCCCGCTTTCACTTCTCCATCAACTATCTGTCTGGGAGTAAGAATAACAAGGCAGACGCCCTGTCTCGCTCTATGCTTTCTACCCAGGAGGAGATTGACGAACCTCGTCTTATCCTTCCCTCCAGGGTTTTTCATACGCTCTCCCCTGTGACGTTAGACCAAATCCCCCCGGGCAAGACCTTTGTTCCGCCTGATCGACAGAATGATATACTGTCATGGGCCCACACCTCAAAGGTGGGTGGGCATTTTGGTATTAGGCGGACACGAGAGTTACTGGAGAGGTGGTATTGGTGGCCACACTTAGCCAGCCACGTCAAGAGATATGTCGGTTCCTGCTACTCATGTGCTCGCAACCGTCCATTACGGCAGAGACCGGCTGGGCTCTTGCATCCTTTACCAGTGCCAGATAGACCATGGGAGGTGGTAGGCATGGACTTTGTTGGTGATCTTCCATGTTCACAGGGACATAGATTTGTGTGGGTCATTACGGACCATTTCTCCCGGATGGTTCATCTCGTACCGTTATCGAGAATCCCATCTTCCAGGGTACTAGCCAAACTATTCCTCAAGCATGTCTTTAGGCTTCACGGGATGCCAGATCGTATCATTTGTGATAGAGGCCCGCAATTTACTTCCCGTTTCTGGCGAGATCTTTGTAGCCTTCTGCAAATTGAGTTGAATCTCTCTTCGGCATACCATCCGGAGACCAATGGTTTGGTTGAGCGTACCAATCAATCTATGATTATATACCTTCGACACTTTGTTGCTGAGAACCACGATAACTGGTCCTCCCTCCTACCCTGGGCAGAATTTGCCCTTAACAATTCGCTGGCTGAGGCCACTGGGCAGACACCATTCGTACTCAATAATGGGCAACACCCTAGGGTACCGGTACCGTTTCCCGCTGCTGCACCTCCTCCTCTTGTGGCCGACTGGGCAACTAATGCCAGAGAGGTTTGGGATCGGACTCAAGAGTCGATCCAAGCAGCTAAGGACCGTATGAAGACGGTGTCCGATCGGTTTCGTCGCCCGGCTCCTGTCTTTTCTCCAGGGGACTTTGTGTGGCTCTCTGCAAAACACGTGAGACTTAGAGTGAGCTCTGTCAAATTTGCTCCTCGCTTCCTGGGTCCTTATGAAGTTCTTCGACAGGTAAATCCTGTAGTCTACCAATTGAAGTTACCCGTCCATCTTAAGATTCATGACAAATTCCATGTCTCACTGCTAAAGCCGGCTATTTTACCTCACGCTCGTGAAGTGCACTCTCCTGCCTCTGATTCCTCTCGCTCTAGCTATGAGGTACGAGCCATAGTTGGTTCTAAGATGGTTAGAGGGCGCAGGTTCTTCTTGATAGATTGGGAGGGTTACGGCCCGGAACATCGCTCTTGGGAGCCTGAGGAGGCTGTCCATGCTCCCGACTTAGTTGCCGATTACCTGCGTCGCCGAGAGGGGGGCCCTTGAGGGGGAGGTACTGTTACGGTTGCTGCGAGCACTGGAGACTAAGTCCAGATTTCTTACTACTGCACATGTGCGAGCGCTGGAGACTAAGTCCAGATTTCTTACTACTGCACATGTGCGAGCGCTGGAGACTAAGTCCAGATTTCTTGCTACTGCACATGTGCGAGCGCCGGAGACTAAGTCCTATCTTGGAGCCATTGCACATGTGCGGGTGACATCATCGCTGACACGAGGTCACATGTCTCTGACACCTTCTATGCCGATTGGTCGCTGGTCATGTGCTTGTGATGCCTTGCTCGGTGATAGGCCAGCATGACGTCACTCCTGTCGTTCTGGCAGCGGATTGGCTCTGGTGTCCTCCATCTTGGATGAGGCACAGAGTCTATATAAGACCCTGACACACGCCGCATGGCGCTCAGTCCTCTTGGTTCATGCATAAGAGTAGACGCTCTGTGCGCGTTCCTCTAGGCATTCCTCTGTCTATGCTAGGTGAGCGCTACCGGCAGGGTAGCGTTCTTATACCTTACAGCTTCGGCTGCTGTCCGCATCCTTACCTCTTAGGGGAGCGGACATAGGCAGGTGCCTGAGGCACATGGTCTGGCTGGGCCTTGTGGTTCGACTCGTAGGTGGACGTTGCCGCTAGGGTAACGTTCCTTATACTGCGTCTGGCAGTTGTTCGTATCCTCGCACACTAGGGGAGCGAACAGAGGTAGGAGCTTTGTGCGGCTTACGCTGCTGTTCGTCTCTTTTGCACCACTAGAAGAGCGGACCTAGGCAGGTGCCATATCTAGTGGTTCGTGTCCTCGCACACTAGTGGAGCGAACGCAGGTAGGAGCTTTGTGCGGCTTACGCTGCTGTTCGTCTCTTTTGCACCACTAGAAGAGCGGACCTAGGTAGGTGCCATTTCGCACACATTGCCTTTGTCTCTGTGATTATTAACAGAGATCATTCCACACACCCTCCAAGTAAGGGAGGAATTGCTTTACTTACTTATTATATCCTTCTGTGAGTTAACAGAGGTATTGCACTCTGCCATAGTCTGCAGCAGAGTCTTTGCACGGTGGACCCTGACTGTCTGATACTCCTTTAGGTTATCAGACAGCCCCCCGTAACACCCTCTTCACACTGTCCTCACACTGTGTCCCCTTTATACTTCCCAGTCTCTATGCTGTGCCCACTCATCACACTCCCCATCTTCAGCATACTGTCCCATCCTTGCTATGCCCTCACACTGTCCCTCAATGTTACCCCTCACTATATTGTTAACCCTGCACACATTACCCAGTCTCTATTCTGTGACCTCTCACACTTTTCTTTCCCATACCATCTCCTCACATTATTCCTGACAATAGTTTCTTCACACATTTCCTCTGCTATTCCCCTTATACTGACTCCTCACACATCTCCCCGCTAACCATACTGTGTTTGCATCCATCCCCACACTCACCATACTGTGTCCACATACATTACCACCTCTATCCCCGTATAGTCTCCCCCCATCCCACCACCTTATTCCCCATACTGTGTGCTTACATTTACCCATCACTCCCCATACAGTGTCAGTACCCGCCTCAGTCGCTCCCCATACTTTGTCCTCAAAATCCCCCCCTCGCCACATATATAGTGTCAGCACTCATACCCTTCCCTCGCTTCACATACTGTGTCCGCACCGATCCCACCCCATACAGTGTCAGCACTGATTCTACCATCTCACTCCCCATATTGTACCTTCATTTCCCTCCTCCAACTCCATATACATTTTTAGAACCTATCTCACCCTTGACTCCCCATACTGTGTCCTCAAATCCCCTTTCTTTGCTTTTGCAATAAAGCTCCTGTATCTTCAGCTTCATTAGAGCATTTACCACAAACTCCTTTGCATCTAGGCAATGCTAGCGACTGACATCTGCAGCCTGATCAGACTACCTGATCACACTGCTGACTTCGCCCTGACCAGGAAGTACAGGTGTGCATAGCTTCAACTGTTTTGCATCAAAAATACGCAAGTCAGAAGCATACCTACCGGGGAGGCAGAGGGGGTGGTTGCTCTATGCCCCGCGATCACAGGGGCCCACCTGGAGATACTGTCCCTGTTAACTACGTACATCAGTGTGCACAGCGCACCAGTATAGTTAACCTCTGTGTCAGAGCAGGGAAACACAATCTCTCTGCACTGACACCGTCTGTTATGTGGACCACAGGGTGCTGGCGCATGCACAGGGCATCAGGGTCCCAGTGTTGTGAAGTCAACGCACAGTGCTGGGATGTTGTGTGCGTGCGATGACAGTGCGATGATCCATCCATTGAGGACATATCAGGATCGTGGATTGGGTGAGTATATGATGTCTTTTTATTTATTTATTTTTAATGAAGAACGGAAAACAAATGTCACAATGGGATAATATTTACCAGGATGGGCCCAGAATGGGGGCATATATACCAGGATGTGGGACATATATACCAGGATGGGCCCAAGATTAGTACAGAATGGGGGGTCATTAATATATAAAGAAAGGGGGAGCAACATATGTCTTTATAGGTTTAGAAAACTACAAGGGTCCATATGTCACTATGTGACTGCAGGATAGTGAGGGACATGGGGCTCCTATGCTGTCATTCACGCTTGGGGACTCTATCCCTAACCTCATGGTGGAGATGCCTGAGTCCCATGCCTGGCTATTCTCTTGATCATATGTAATCTGTTACCTCCCCCTTTCCCAGGGAAGTAAGGGGCAGGAGTTTGATGGTAACACAGATTAAAAGGGTGGTTCACCCATATTTTTTATTGTCTAGTTCGATATTATATTGAGAAACAATGTTACTCTCAAATACATTGTGTTGGCAATAGTGCCTGTGAGAGGCGCTATTGCAGACCGCTGTTCCCCGGTCTGGTGACGTCACGTCAAGTGCCACACACGTCACATCTCTGCGGCCGGCTGCAATCTTCCTAACTCACTGGGCTGTGGGCGCTGTTTCACTGATGTCACAGCACAGCGCGTCTCCTGCTTGCAGCGTTCTGCTGTGAGGGAGGAGGGAGGAGGGTGCAGGGAGCAGAGGCTGTGACAAGTGGTGAAACACCGCTCACAGCTCAGTAAGTCAGGAAAATTGCAGCCGGCCGCACGGATGTGACGTGTGCGGCACTTGACGTGACGTCACCAGAGCAGGGAACAGCGGTCTGCAATAGCGTCTCTCACAGGCACTATTGCCAACACAAGGTATTTGAGATAAACATTGTTTCTCAATATAATATCGAACTAGACAATAAAAAATATGGGTGAACCACCCGTTTAAGACAGACAGGGGAAAACCAATACTCAGACATACTGCAAACTCACAGGAGCAAAAAGTAAACAATTAAGGAGAAAACAAGAGCAGTAAGGTAGCAACAAAAAGTCTACAAGGGTGAACATCACAATCGCTCACAGCAATAATACACAACAACCACCAGTAAGGGCCCATCACACTATGTATAGGAGAGCTCTTCATGGGGGGATTCAGACGACATTATTAAATGTTAAGTGTACATATATGAAGGCTACTTTTGACTTTTAGGATTGCTACTTCCAATAGGTTGCACTAGAGTTTGTCTCCTTTCCTGGAGAGACAATTTGAATAATTCCCAGAGGAGCATTGCAGCTATAGTCCCCTTACCACTGTCTCCTTACAGTCTCCATAAGGAGAATAGTCTTCCTCCGTGGTCCTCCATTAGATTGTCATAAGCCAGATCAGTTACCCATATTTTGCACTGACGAGGGGCAATCACCCCGAAACACCGTGTCTGCAAATTGGGATTCTGATCTGGCATATATCCTAAGTCATATGAAAAGGCTTGTCAGAAGGCCACTTTTGACTTTTAGGATTGCTACTTACAATAGGTGGCGCTAGAGTTTGTCTCCTTTCCTGGAGAGACAATTCAGATATGAACCATTATTGTTATAGGAGCGCTCAGGTTATTGTGATCATCAAAGGTGCACATGGGACATTAGTACTTTCTAGGATCAAAATGTGGACACTTTTCCACGGTACTTGCACAGGGCATTAATATCTTCTAGGAGGCAAATTTAAGATTCCATGAGAAAGAACGTCATCTGTAAATCACTAAATATAACTGTACTGTAGTGTCTTGTATATTCAGCCGGACTGGCATCTACCGCTATATGGTCACTACATAGTGGTAATATTAATGTTGGACTTTGAGTAGAGCTTTATTTCCAGTAATAATGTGGTCATCTGCTGAGGTTCCCCTGTACCCACAGTTAGGGTGTCCCACCATAGTTGCCTGATTAGGGGCCCACTCAGATATTTCACCCCCTCATGCTGAACTCCTAGCTACACCTCTTACACTAATAAAGTTGGTTGCTGGAAGCTGGTGTAGAACACCTTCTCTAAGTTTGGTGTCAACTTCACAGCCAGCTCAGAGAACTTCCGAATCCCACATTATGAGGGGTAAAAAAGCAGTCGCCGAGGAGACACCTCGGAAACCTTGGATTGCCGCATCAGGCGGCCTACTCAATGACCCTCCCTAAATACGCCCCTGGCTTGTCAATAGTTGATCATATATGGTAGATGGCCAGCAAGACTATGATAAAAAAATAGACAAGAGTCATGAAAGCTAACAATAGCAAAGGTTGTAGTTATTCTATTCCGCAAAGCTATTGCCATGAGCGTGTTATGGCCTGATGTGATATAGTAGATATTTGGGATCCCAGGGTCCAGGGTATTGGTAATTCTAGATCCGTTTTAGTGCCCATTCGTTGTTTACCCTGAGTTGGAGCGTATTTAATTCCATCCGGTACTGAAGCAGTTGTGGTTCATTTCTATCCTGCAGTGATCTAATAGGTAGTTGTAATCTCAGCTGCAGCCACTCCCTTCTGCTATAAATATCCATTCCTGACTCCTTCCTATGCTGGCTACAGCTCATATCTATGTTGTCTACTTTGAAGAAGCTAGTCACTGCAAAAAGTGGAGGTCTTGCTTCTGTTGCAGCTGAGAAGTTTCTGCTGGAGTATTACTTGTTATGTCTTTCCCCACCCCTATGTCTTACCTACCACGTGATGTCTTATTGGAGTTGCAAGACTATCATCTTACTGGCTTTCACTAGTCAGGGTGAGTTCAGGGACACCAAGGGCCTAGGCATGTGACGGCGGGGAAAAAGGACACATCTAGCACTAGAAGTTCCAGAGAGGGGTCATTTAACATTTCTACCTTTGGAACCCAGAGACGGGTCGAATGACCTGAAGGATTTTAGCTAACATCCTATAATCACCGTCTTTTATTCTGTAATTAAGGCCATTACTGTCGCACCACAGGAGGTTGTTGTTTTCCATTGAGTTTAGCCATTAAGTTTCTAGTTAGTTCTATTCAGTTTGGACTAAGGGTCATTTGACCCTCTTTCAGGACTTCAGGGAGAGCTCAAAATTTCTGGGACTTCTAGTGTTAAGGATGTTAGGGAGTACAGGGATCAGGCTCAGGTGACTGTTAAGAGGTCATCCTGCTTCCCTCTCCCTAGCACCAGGGCCTACTGAGGTATTGCTACCCTGGTGTTCCCTATGTGTTGCGACGCTCGTCGGGAATTCTCTCGTACCTGGCATGACAACTGCAGTCACATCGTGACAGCTATTTGGCTTTCTGTTGATTGAGACACATTTATACAGTAAATGTAACAGAGATTTAGGCTGGCTGAGTTCAGACAATGATGTGTTATGGGACCCCATTATATACACAGGTAATACGTTAAGAATGAGATTTGAGACATTACGCCGTTTTCAGTATTTTAATTGGTGTCTATAAAACATTCATGATTTAGAGAATGCTGTGCCCTTCAAAAGACAAAGCAATAAGTCAATGTGTTCCAGACGTGTGACTGAGCTTTATTCGGGTCCCTATCTGACTTCTATATCTTCTTCTAATCATTGGACCCAGCTGGAGTCTATCATTCCTATCACTGTAATGCTGCTCACTCTTGGACCATTCTGCTTTATGCAGTTTCATGCTGGTTCATCTCTACAGAGACTATGTGTTAGTACTACAGAAGAGTCCGTGCTGAAATATCTATAAAAAGATAAAAGTAAAAATATTTAACCCCTTATTGAATTACATGATGTCAGACTTTAAAGTGTACCTACCATTTCATGTTTCAGCAAATAATGGGTATTACTTAATGAATGAATATTATTCAAAATTCTAACATGTTGTTGGTGAGTCATTTTTTGCCAGTGTTGGGATATTTTCTTCCTCCATTTATTTATTTTTTTTTTTTTTTTACTTTCCTTCCATAAAACAATGCAACAAATTGAAGTCTAGTCTTGTACCTATTCACACTTGTCTTATTCTATTTAGAGGTGCTGGTCACTTTTAAGCACTACTCCCATCAGCTTAAGGTATTTTCAATTTAAGCTGGATCCTGCAAGCCCATAAAATTGTAGGCTTTCACCCCAGGTAGACAGAAATTAGGTTAGGCTCTCATGAATTGGTCAATTTGTGGCTCAATGATGCAACATAGCATGGTGTGGTTCAGTGGCCATGTTGATAGTCAATGGCCTTCACTCCAGAGTGCCTTCTATCTGTCGGTGTGACGCCCCTGACTATATCAGGGTGTCACAGGGAACTACATCTTCTCCCCCTCAGTGTGCTGTCACCCCCAACCTCTGGGCTCATGGGGAAGGTCCCTGAAGGCCCCCTTCCACCGCAGGTCAATTATTGGGTCGCATAGAGCTTCTCCCCAATCTAGGGTCCTGGCACCCTGTCGTGCTTGGCACCAGTCAGTCGTTGTCGCTAGCTGAGGCTGGCTACCATCTCCTCTGGCCCTGGGTCACTGCTTGCGACCCAACACAAGTCACTTCAGGGAGCTCCAACTCCCTGCAGCTCCTCACACTTTGGGAGCTCTCTCTACACGGTCTGCTGACTTGGTTCCTCCCACTAGTTTGCCTGACCCCTAGGTGAGTGGCCCTTTCCCACTAGACCATCCCACTGGTGTGCCTGACAGTCATGGTGTGAGGTGCATGTTGGGATTTGTAGTGCAGATGGTATGACACCTGTATTTGGGCTCCTGGAACCACGGGGGGTGTGCCCTGCACCATGAAAGGAGAGGATGCAGTTCCCTGTGACACCCTGATATAGTCAGGGGCGTCACATTGGCATCCTCGAAGTCTATTATTAGTTGGCCTGGCTAATATTATACATACATCGCTCAGCAAAAGATATAACAGTACCACCAGCTTTAAAACATTGAAAAATTACTCCAGACAGTAAGGGGTACTTTGCACGCTGCGACATTGGTAACAATGTGTTACCGCCACTGCAGCGATAGTCCCCACCCCCGTCGCAGGTACGATATCTTGTGATTGCTGCCGTAGCGAACATTATCGCTACGCCAGCTTCACATGCACTCACCTGCCCTGCGACGTCGCTCTGGCCGGCGAACCGCCTCCTTACTAAGGGGGCGGGTTGTACGGCGTCATAGCGACATCACACGGCAGGCAGCCAATAGAAGCGGAGGGGCGGAGATGAGCGGGACGTAAATATCCCGCCCACCTTCTTCCTTCCGCATAGCCGGCTGGGACACAGGTAGGAGATGTTCCTCGCTCCAGCGTCTTCACACACAGCGATGTGTGCTGCCTGCTGGAACGAGGAACAACATCGTACCTGTCGCAGCAGTGGCATTATGGAAATGTCGGACCCTACACCGATCATACGATAACGACGTTTTTGCTCTCGTTAATCGTATGTAAAAGGCTTTACACACTACGATGTCGACAGCGACGCCGGATGTACGTCACTTTCGATTTGACCCCACCGACATTGCACCTGCGATATCGTAGTGTGCAAAGCCCGCCTAAGATGTTGTACAACTGCAGCACTGAACATGAGTAGTAGTCTGAAGAGATGCAATTGTTAGGGGCAGAGAGAAATAAGAGAGGTTCCAGCAGTAGTAGTCTCCTCCATATGTGTGATCAGTGATAGGCTGTAACTGCCATTTTTTCTGCTGCATTAAAATTACACATTTTTTTTTTCTTCATTCTTAATGCACTACACATCAGGAGCATGCCAGGACAGTACTTTACAGAGAAAAAAATCCAAAACCAGTGTCGGTCCATGTGTACTTGCTTGTGATGAGCAACTGTACTCAGTTTTTACAGTTCTTGCAATCTTCTTTTGAGAAGGGTAAAAATTGGTTAAAAATACAAAAGAAAATTCCCAAAATCCAGAAACTTACTTATCTTAAAGACGACTATCCAAAAATGGATGGTCACCCTCAAGTCCAATACACTGTTTGCATATTTTATAGAATGCTTAATGAAATCAGGCCCATGAGCAGGGAATTTCCATAAGGCTGGGGCCACACGGGCATTAATGCGAGTGAATCGCATGACACTCGGCTCACGCTCTGCTGCCAGTGTAAGCTGAGTGTCATGCAATTGTGATGCGATACTGTGATCATAGCACAGCCGCGGAGGATGTTAGAAAGGTGGGCACCACGCAAAGTCAAATATATATGTATAAATAATAAATAAGGTAAGGAGTGCCAGAAGAAAGTTACTTAAACAAATGAAAGAGGAAAGTAAAGGCCGCTTTACACGCGGCGATTTATCGTGCGATCGCATGTGCGATCGCACCCGCCCCCATCGTTTGTGCAACACGGGCAATTTGTTGCCCGGGTCGCACAAAGTCGGTAACCCCCGTCACAATACTTACCTCCCGAACGACCTCGCTGTGGGCGGCAAACATCCTCTTCCTGAAGGGGGAGGGACGTTCGTCGTCACAGCGATGTCACACAGCAGCCGCCCAATAGAAGCGGAGGGGCGGAGATGAGCCGGACGTAACAGGTAAGCTGCAGTTGATCGTTCCCGGGGTGTCACACGGAGCGATGTGTGCTGCCTCGGGAACGATGAACAACCGGCGCGCAGAAGGACGATCGATTTTTTTTAAAATGAACGACGTGTCAACGAGCAACGATAAGGTGAGTATTTTTGCTCGTTCACAGTCGCTCGTAGCTGTCACGCGCTACGATATGTCATATGATGCCGGATATGCGTCACTAACGACGTGACCTCGATGACATATCGTTAGATATATCGTAGCGTGTAACGGGCCCTTAACATAGAAAATATTGTGCACACCCAAAATAATCATGTGCAAACATGGCTTTTATTGACAAAAAAAGTGCAAAAAAAACCCACTGACAAAAACAAATTTCTTTTAACTGTTTTAAATTTGTCTTTGTCAGTGGTTTTTTTTTTTTGCACTTTTTTGTCATTTGTTTATGTAACAGCCACGTAGGGAGGGTGGGTGCTGTGGAGGAGAGTGAGGGACTAATCTCCCTATCTCCTCCATTATCAGCTGATGCTTTTATCAAACTGCACTTCGCTGTAATGCGAGTGCAATGCGATGTTTCTCTCGCCCCCATAGACTTGAATGGGTGCGAGTGAAAACGAATCGCATTCCACCAGCAGCATGTTTTCTCGGTCTGATTAGAGTTGAGGAAAAATAAAATCGCTCATGAGAGCTGCCCATAGAGTAACATGGGTGCGGGTGGAATGCAATTTTTTATCGCATTACACTAACTCCGTTTTACTCATTCTGTGTGCTAGTGTGGCGCCCCTGCGGCTTCAGGCGCCACAGAGTACTGCACCTCACCCGAGGTGCAGTATTCATCTTGGATACGGAGGAGGTCATTACCGGTAAACCAACACAACACATCCAGCACATAACACAGGAGTTCTGTCACGGGGACTGGGTTAAGGTAAGTGCCAGGGGTGGCCATCATGAGGTATGGGACCTCTTGCCCACTAGTTCAGCAACCCGGGAGGCGGGGCACATGTGTAACACCCCGGGGTTGAGGTGTTTTCACCCGACACGTCGCCGGGCCGGGGGTGCAGATCCTCTGAGTCGTCACGGGCTGGCCTCACATGGTTTCGTGACCCCGAGATGTAAAGAAAGGGGAAGGATGGCGGTGGATGGGAATTAGGATGGAGGATGGGGGTGGTAGTGATGGTGAGGAAAGTATTGTTAGATCTTGACACCAACAGTGTTCCACAGCCAGATATGGCCGCCGCTGCAGGTGCTGCTCTCCGGGGCTGATGGTAATGGCCGCAGCTGTGATGGTGTCGTTCCCCACAGGCGGAACAGGATTACCCCGGGAGGATGATGGAGGATGGACGGGGGTGGTGGTAGTCCCCGTTGGCGTCACAGCACTGGGCGACTACTAAGGGAAAAGGAGAGGCAGAGACAGGGGTTGCGGTTCCAGATCTTTTACTCACAAGTAGTTCAGGTGCTGTCCCAGAATACCGTTCTCTGCCACGATGGGCTCCAGCCGATCCCGGATCCATGAAAGGTCAAGTCCGGTGTGTGTGTCAGCCTATGGGCCCTTCATCCTTTGATGCGCTAAGTATCGGACCCCCATGGCTTGAAGCACTTGGGGATCCCGGTGTAAGTTAAGTATCCTGTTCTGTATGCTGATAGCATAGTTTCGATGTGGGGCTGGCCGAAGACCTCAGTACCGGTTCCTACAGTTAGGTCCAGAAATATTTGGACAGTGACACAATTTTCGCGAGTTGGGCTCTGCATGCCACCACATTGGATTTGAAATGAAACCTCTACAACAGAATTCAAGTGCAGATTGTAACGTTTAATTTGAAGGTTTGAACAAAAATATTTGATAGAAATTGTAGGAATTGTACACATTTCTTTACAAACACTCCACATTTTAGGAGGTCAAAAGTAATTGGACAAATAAACCAAACCCAAAAAAAAAAAATGTATTTTCAATATTTTGTTGCGAATCCTTTGGAGGCAATCACTGCCTTAAGTCTGGAACCCATGGACATCACCAAACGCTGGGTTTCCTCATTCTTAATGCTTTGCCAGGCCTTTACAGCCGCAGCCTTCAGGTCTTGCTTGTTTGTGGGTCTTTCCGTCTTAAGTCTGGATTTGAGCAAGTGAAATGCATGCTCAATTGGGTTAAGATCTGGTGATTGACTTGGCCATTGCAGAATGTTCCACTTTTTTGCACTCATGAACTCCTGGGTAGCTTTGGCTGTATGCTTGGGGTCATTGTCCATCTGTACTATGAAGCGCCGTCCGATCAACTTTGCAGCATTTGGCTGAATCTGGGCTGAAAGTATATCCCGGTACACTTCAGAATTCATCCGGCTACTCTTGTCTGCTGTTATGTCATCAATAAACACAAGTGACCCAGTGCCATTGAAAGCCATGCATGCCCATGCCATCACGTTGCCTCCACCATGTTTTACAGAGGATGTGGTGTGCCTTGGATCATGTGCCGTTCCATTTCTGCTCCAAACTTTTTTCTTCCCATCATTCTGGTACAGGTTGATCTTTGTCTCATCTGTCCATAGAATACTTTTCCAGAACTAAGCTGGCTTCATGAGGTGTTTTTCAGCAAATTTAACTCTGGCCTGTCTATTTTTGGAATTGATGAATGGTTTGCATCTAGATGTGAACCCTTTGTATTTACTTTCATGGAGTCTTCTCTTTACTGTTGACTTAGAGACAGATACACCTACTTCACTGAGAGTGTTCTGGACTTCAGTTGATGTTGTGAACGGGTTCTTCTTCACCAAAGAAAGTATGCGGCGATCATCCACCACTGTTGTCATCCGTGGACGCCCAGGCCTTTTTGAGTTCCCAAGCTCACCAGTCAATTCCTTTTTTCTCAGAATGTACCCGACTGTTGATTTTGCTACTCCAAGCATGTCTGCTATCTCTCTGATGGATTTTTTCTTTTTTTTCAGCCTCAGGATGTTCTGCTTCACCTCAATTGAGCGTTCCTTAGACCGCATGTTGTCTGGTCACAGCAACAGCTTCCAAATGCAAAACCACACACCTGTAATCAACCCCAGACCTTTTAACTACTTCATTGATTACAGGTTAACGAGGGAGACGCCTTCAGAGTTAATTGCAGCCCTTAGAGTCCCTTGTCCAATTACTTTTGGTCCCTTGAAAAAGAGGAGGCTATGCATTACAGAGCTATGATTCCTAAACCCTTTCTCCGATTTGGATGTGAAAACTCTCATATTGCAGCTGGGAGTGTGCACTTTCAGCCCATATTATATATATATAATTGTATTTCTGAACATGTTTTTGTAAACAGCTAAAATAACAAAACTTATGTCACTGTCCAAATATTTCTGGACCTAACTGTATATGCTATTTGGCTGCAGACTCGGTGGGACGTGTCTGGTGACTGTTCAAGCCGTTCCTTGCAACCCTTACAGAGTTGGTAGATAACGTGAAGTATATCTGCCCTAGGGGTCTGTACCCTGACAGCACTGTTCCTGTAGAAGCAGCCGCCTGCTTCTCCCCAGCGACCATGTTGAACGCCTTGGCCCACAGAGCTGATCACGGCACGTCCACTCTGCTCTGTGCCTGTAGCTGTTTTCTCTGTGGTAGTTATGTTGTGTGTCCTGAGCTGTTGCCCCCCACCGCTTCACTACTTTCACTAGGTCAACCTGCTCTTCCCACTGTGTGCTCCTCACTCTCACCTGGTGGTTGCTCTCCCTGACCCTAAGTCCCCGATTCCAATCGATGGGGGAGCCCCTGGTGCAGTGGCATCCTGTAAACCCAACTGTTGTAGTGACCCCCTACTGTGATCCAACCCTGGCCCAGTCCCCATTGGGTAGGGCAACCCACTGTTATTGTGTGTGTTTGTGAGGGGAAACTGGCATCGAACTTCCCTGGACCCAGGATAAGTCCTACACCCTAATGGTGGTGTAGTACCCTGTTGTGCCTGAAGCCTCAGGGGCGCCACATTCTCCGGTGGCAAATGGAAGCACTCTGGGGCTGCAACATTTTACAGTGATCACCGCATTTTGTTATGCATTAAACCAAACATTAACTCTTCCCTTTATGGGAGGCACAGCACTTAAATGTTTCAAACTGGCAACTCCGTACGGTTCATAGCTAGCATTATGGTCACACTCAGACATGGTATACACATTCTGTACATATTATCAACATTATGGCATTTTTATTGGTTAATAAAGCATAATTTACACATTATTTACATTCTGTACACGGATTCAACATTATTTACATTTTTCAGCAGAACATTATCACACCTTTATTTAGAAAAAACGGTCATTTACATATGACGTTGAATCCAGTGTGCCCCCGGTCGGTGCACCCCTTTAACAGATGTCCCGGAGGACCAAAAAGGTTGCAATAATTCTGGAAGGGTGCACAACAGGTGCAATTATTTAAAAGTAAAAAGCTTTGCTTGTCTTGCAAAACGCTCTCAAACCAAGTTACTCTTAATCGAAGGTTCCACTGTATATCTTAAAAAAAAAAAAATGTTGATAACATATTAGTTAATAATGAAGCATCAAATCCGATCTCCTATTTAAACTCATGGGGTTGGAAGTATTAAGCATAAGGATCCAATATGTCTCTCAATTCAACAGTTCTCTCCTCCAGTCTCCTTCTCGAGTGGGTCAATTAACCCTTTGAAGGACACAGAAAGAAAAAGGAGTAAGATCGCATGAGTGAATATGATTAACACTAGAACTACTGGACTCGTGACACCTATATAGAAATGCATGGTGCAAAATAGTCAAAATGACTACCTCAGTAGTTCTAGTGTTAAACATTTCATACATTCCCTTATTCCTTGTTTGAGTTTCTTGTAGCATATCCAATAGAGAATAAATTGCAAAAACCAAAGTGCACATGATACACCACATGGGTGGTATTACAACCGATAAACTGTTTTAGTTTGTGGACACTATTGTCAATGCAATTATGGATTTCAATAGTTTTTAGTGTACATTTACAGCAGGAGCACCTATTTGTTCCACATTACTATAAACCATCGTGATTCAACCATGTGGTGTTCTAATCACTTTTATGTTTGTTTTTGATGAGACAAAATATTGCCCTCCTGACAGAAAAACCGCATCCCTCACGAATGATCGGATGCAGTTTTTCATCCTGTGAAAGAATTGGAAGATAGTTCTTTACAATATTTTTGATTCCTTACTGAAAGTGGTGGTAAAGACAGATTTATTAGAATACATCGGGGAACATGGTTTATGTTGTAATATATCATCTGTTCCTATTAACAGCATTATTGGCAAGCGTTAATGGCCATTCTGGATATTTTCTGTCCCTCCACCTGGAACAGATTAATCTTTCCTTATTTTGATGTTTTTTATACTTTTGGATCAATAATTTCTTATAAGGGAATTTCAGTGGTTCTTCTGGACCTTTCTGATCATTGTTCATTTAAAAAACCTGAAACTCTTTCAGTGCGCTGTCATTAAATGGCCCTTGGCTATCAGGTTACTATTCACGATACTAAGGCCCAGTGGACACCCAATCTCGTCTACAGTCTACAGACATACAGTGGCATGCAAAAGTTTGGGCATCCTTAGTCAAAATTACTGTTACTGTGAACAGTTAAGCAAGTTGAAGATGAACTAATCTCTAAAAGGCAAAGAGTTAAAGATGACACATTTCAAAAAAAAAGTTTTAATCCTTTACATTTATTTAATTAACAGAAAAAATAAAATGGGCCGATGCAACCGTTTGGGCACCCTGCATGGTTAATACTTAGTAGCACCTTCTTTGGCAAGAATCACAGCTTGTCAGCGCATTTTATAGCCAGCCAAGAGTCTTTCAATTCTCGTTTGAGGGATTTTCATCCATTCTTCCTTGGAAAAGTCTTCCAGTTCTATGAGATTCCTGGGTCATCTTGTATGCACTGCTCTTTGGAGGTCTAGCCACAGATTTTTAATTATGTTCAGATCAGGGGACTGTGAGGGCCATTGTAAAACCTTCAGCTCATGCCTTTTGAAGTAGTCTGTTGTGGATTTTGACATGTGTTTAGGATCATTATCCATTTATAGAAGCCATCCTCTTTTCAACTTTAGCTTTTTTAAAGATGGTGTTATGTTTGCATCAAGAATTTGCTGAAATTTCATTGAATGCATTCTTCCCTCTATCTGGGAAATGTTCCCCTTGTCATTGTCTGGGGTAAATAGCAGTATACCAACAAAGATCCACAGTAATTGACAAAATTAGCTGGATCAGAATTATAGGAAAAGGAATAGACCTAAAAAATAACCTTTAATATATATGCGGATAAAAGTGAGCTAGTGCTCACGGGTTAGAAACAGAGGTGGCACCACAACCACCAAAGGCTAAAATTGAGCTATATATAGAAGGCCCAAAAATAAGCGCTATGTCTCAGAATGGTACCACGGTAGGAATCACCTAATAATTACTGGTCACCACCTGAGGCATAGACACTGTCAGGTTTCCAGGTTTTCCAGTTCTCTTTTGAATGAGCTTGCCCTCGGTTAACATGGAGTTTACTGTTCTGTTGCCCTACTTCCTGTCCAGCTGCTTAAAAGGCCGCCTCTAAGCCTAGTCCAGTGCCTGAGTATACTGCTTGCTGTGTGCTCCTGCTTTGCTGCTGCTAATCCTGTTTGCCTTTGGATCCTCCTAAAGACTACCGACCGACCGACTCTGGACCTTACCCGGTTTCTCAAGCTGTGCCCGGATTCCGTCTGCCATCTTCGGTCAGCACTCTGCCCGGTTCTCTCTGGTTCGTAACCACTCTGGACATTCATCCCGTACGGACACTCCTGGACTTTTACCGCTTGCCCCTTGTGTCCCGGCTGCTGCGCATTTAGGCCTTCCGGGGTGATTGCCGGACAGTCCCTGTATAGGGGTTCGCTCTGGTGGTCTCCCTGGGGGAGTCCGGTGCGTGGCCCCGGGAATTCCCTTCGCTCCGTTTCGGGAAGGTATTGTGTGTATTTGTACCGCTGTGTTTTCCGTTGTGTATCTACCGTGGTTACATATTATAAAATATCTTGTACCAAGAACTCGTCTCTGATTGTCATTGCCATACGCTATCGAAATCCTCAGAACATATATAAGTATTACATTATACTCAGGCCTTAAGAGGATTTCGCTGGGGCAATGACTGAGACACGAGTAGATCAGCTGTTCTCCATGATTAACTCCCTGCAGCAGGAGATGGAGGCGGTGCAGAATAAACTTAGAGATGTGGAGGCACAGCTGGGCCATGATCACCAGGTACTGGGGCCGGCTATACAGGATTTGCAAGTCAGAGTGGAGGCTCAGGAAGCCATCCCCACTACGTCCGTATCAACTGCCGGTATGCCTAGGTTACCCCCATTCCGTTTCAATGGTGATCGTAGTCAGTTCCGTGGATTTGTTAACCAATGTATACTGTTTTTCGATGTACATTCTGATTATTACCGTTCTGATCGGTCAAAGGTGTTATGTATCATCATGTTATTAACCTCACGAGCACTGGCTTGGGCTAATCCCATGATAGAGAATCGGGACATCCGTTTGAATCACCTGGATGACTTTCTAAATGCAATGGCGCAAATGTTTGATGATCCGAATCGCCGTGCTACCGCTGAAGCGGCTCTCCTTTCCTTACGTCAGGGAAAGCGTTCTGTCGTTGAATACGCCACTGAGTTCAAGAGGTTAGTGGTAGACACCGATTGGGGAAACAATGCCTTATTGTCTGTTTTCAGAAAAGGTTTGTCCGGTACCATCAAGGACGAGTTAGCCCGTTCCGAATCTCCAGGGGATTTTGAACTGTTTCTCCAGCACTGTGTGCGCATTGATACCCGTTTGATGGAACGTAGACAGGAAAAATGGGCAGCTGTAAACCGTGTAAACAGTATTGCGTTTCCTTCCAGAGAACCCGCTCTCAGGACGCCACGGGAGGCCGAGGACGTACCTATGCAAGTGGACTCTCTGCAAAAACGAGAGACCAACGAACGTCGTGAACACCGGCTCCGTGAGCGTTTGTGTTTCTATTGCGGTCAATCGGACCATTTCTTGATCGACTGCCCGAAACGTCCAAATCGCCCAAATAAGGTATTGGCAGCCATGGCAGAGTGTGACAACACGGACGCAGAGTCCGATATCTCTGAGGCAAGTGGACACTTGGATGCGATGTTTCCCTTGACGGTAATGTCTACCTCACCGAAGGACTCAGAGGGGAAATATACCCATTGCTCACTCCCCATTCAGATCCGTTGGGAGGGACAGCTAATTCCTACCTCTGCAATGATAGACTCTGGGGCAGGGGGAAATTTCATGGACTCTTCCTTTGCCAGGAAACACGGTATCCGGACTCAGCAAAGATCCTCACCGGTTACCATGGAGACGGTAGACGGATCTCCGTTAATCTCTGGACCAGTGGATCGGGAAACCGTACCGCTCGAATGCGTGATGAAGCCAGGTCAGCAGGGGACCCTTGTTTTCATGATAATTTCTTCTCCTCATTTTCCGATTATTTTAGGTATTCCGTGGCTACGGTCTACAAATCCCGTCATCGATTGGGAGACTAAAGAAATATCCTTCCCACCGCAGAGTGGTCCGACCATTTGTCCAACTGTTCCGGTTCCAGTAACATCAAATACGGAGGGCACTGTACAGGTACCTGTTTTACCCCCGGTTTACCGTGACTTCGCTGATATATGCGACAAAAGAAAAGCTGATCGGCTTCCCCCGCATAGACCGTTTGATTGCCCCATAGACTTACTCCCAGGGGCGGAGATTCCGTTTGGTCATGTCTACCCGTTGGCGGCACCTGAGCTAGAAGCACTAAAAGAGTATATTGATGAAAGCCTAGCCAAGGGATTTATTCGTCCGTCTACCTCACCCGCAGGGGCACCCATCTTTTTCGTGAAAAAGAAGGAGGGGACTCTGAGACCCTGTATTGACTACCGGGAACTGAATAAGATAACCATCCGGAACCGGTATCCGTTACCGTTGATTCCTGAGCTATTGGAGAGGGTCCAACAGGCAAAAATATTCACCAAATTGGACCTCCGTGGGGCATATAATCTGCTTCGTATACGTCCCGGAGACGAGTGGAAGACCGCGTTCCGATGTCGGTACGGACATTTTGAGTACCTAGTGATGCCTTTTGGACTTTGTAACGCTCCCGCGGCATTTCAACATCTAGTTAACGATATTTTTAGGGATATCATGGACCAATTCATGGTGATCTATCTGGACGATATCCTAATCTTTTCTGATTCTTTACAGGAACACCAGGAGCACGTTAAGACCGTACTTACCCGTCTGAGGGAAAACCACCTGTACATTAAACTGGAGAAATGCGAGTTCCACTGCTCACAAATACAATTCTTAGGTTATGTCATCTCTCCTCAGGGACTGAACATGGAATCTAGCAAGATACAAGCCATTCTCGACTGGCCGGAACCGGGAAACATCAAAGAGGTACAACGCTTTGTCGGTTTTGCCAACTTTTACCGACGCTTTATCCGTAACTTTTCAGAGATTGTTCGTCCCATCACTCTGTTAACCAAAAAAGGACAGAAGTATGTGTGGTCCGCCCAGGCCCAGGAAGCATTCCATCGTCTCAAGGTATGTTTTACCTCAGCGCCAATATTAGTACATCCGAATCCCGCACTTCCCTTTATCGTGGAGGTTGACGCTTCCGACTATGCATTAGGGGCCATTCTTTCTCAAAGGACCGGGGACAAGAGTCTCTTGCATCCGTGTGCCTTCTTTTCCCGCCGGTTGTCCCCTGCAGAAAGGAACTATGACATTGCGGACAAGGAATTATTGGCGATTATTTCCGCTTTCAAGGAATGGAGACACCACTTACAGGGAGCCGCGCAGCAAGTGATAGTACTCACAGATCATCGTAATCTGGAATTTCTTAAGTCTGACAGGTGCCTGTCTCCACGGCAAGCCCGTTGGAGCCTATTTCTTAACCAATTCAATTTTATCGTTACATACCGTCCAGGTTCACGTAATGGGAAAGCCGATGCCTTGTCCCGAATCCACGCCGTGGACTCCGTGCCTGGAACCCCGTCTCAGACCGTGTTATCGGATGCCAATTTCGTTGGAGTAATCCAGGACCAGGACTTGTGGAAGGACATCAAGCTGGCCTATGATGGTGACGTATTTCTTGCTGCCCCCCCGAATGATGTAACTCTTGTTCTTCGGAATGGTGTGTGGTTGAGAGAGCGACGCATTTATGTCCCGGAGGCCGTAAGACTTCGGGTTCTCAAATTGGTCCATGACTCCGTGTTGGCTGGTCATAGGGGGGTACTGAAGACGCAGGAATTTCTGAGCCGTTTTTTCTGGTGGCCTACCTGTTTAAAGGATGTGAAGGACTATGTCCACTCATGTGTGGTTTGTGCCCGGTGCAAGGTCCCTCGTGTGGCTCCTACGGGACTCCTCCAACCGTTACCCGTGCCATCTCGCCCTTGGGGGTCTATCTCCATGGATTTTATTGTGGAGTTGCCAGTCTCAGGCGGGCACAATACCATTTTAGTGGTGGTGGATCGATTGACTAAGGCTGCTCACTTCATTCCGTGTACCGGTCTTCCCTCAGCCGCAGAGACAGTGGATTTGGTTATCCAGAACGTATTCCGATTGCATGGGGTACCAGACGAGATCATCTCTGACCGGGGCGTGCAGTTCACGTCTAGATTCTGGAAGGGGTTTTGTACGGCACTCCAGATTGATGTCTGTTTGTCTTCTGCATACCATCCTCAGACAAATGGGCAAACCGAACGGACAAATCAAACCCTGGAACAATACCTTCGATGTTATGTCAGCCATCTCCAAGACGATTGGTTGAAGATGCTTCCGTTGGCGGAGTTCTCATACAACAACACTCAGAGCAGCTCCACTAAGGTAACGCCCTTTTTCGCTAACCTGGGTTACCATCCGACTGTTTTGCCTAGGTCACCGGTTGCGGTTTCGGTGCCAGCGGTGGAGGACAGATTGACAGAACTACGACAAAATCTGGAGGTTCTAAAGGACACTGTGGCTACGGCCCAGGAGCGTTACAAGAGGTCGGCAGACACTCACCGGAAACCGGCACCCATGTACAAGGTAGGGGACTCTGTATGGTTATCCACCAAAAACCTGAGATTGGGTGTTCCTTCGCAGAAGCTGGGACAAAAATTCATCGGTCCGATTAAGATCACCGGGATCGTGAGCCCTGTGGCCTGTCGGCTACGGTTACCGCACCATCTAAAGGTACACCCGGTCTTTCACGTGTCTCTCCTCAAACCCGTTTCCCCTAATACGTTTCATGGTCGTGTTGTGCCTCCTCCTCCGCCTGTGATGGTCGACGGCGAGGAGCAGTTCGTGGTTGAGGACATTATTGACTCCCGGCTCCATCGTCGTCGGCTTCAGTATCTGGTACGTTGGCAGGGGTACGCCCCCGAGGACGATTCCTGGGAACCGGTGGGTAACATTCGGGCACCCCGGAAGATTGCTCAGTTTCATCAACGTTTCCCGGACAAGCCAGGCCCTGATCCGTCCTGAGGCCGTCTCTGGGGGGGGGAGTAATGTCAGGTTTCCAGGTTTTCCAGTTCTCTTTTGAATGAGCTTGCCCTCGGTTAACATGGAGTTTACTGTTCTGTTGCCCTACTTCTTGTCCAGCTGCTTAAAAGGCCGCCTCTAAGCCTAGTCCAGTGCCTGAGTATACTGCTTGCTGTGTGCTCCTGCTTTGCTGCTGCTAATCCTGTTTGCCTTTGGATCCTCCTAAAGACTACCGACCGACCGACTCTGGACCTTACCCGGTTTCTCAAGCTGTGCCCGGATTCCGTCTGCCATCTTCGGTCAGCACTCTGCCCGGTTCTCTCTGGTTCGTAACCACTCTGGACATTCATCCCGTACGGACACTCCTGGACTTTTACCGCTTGCCCCTTGTGTCCCGGCTGCTGCGCATTTAGGCCTTCCGGGGTGATTGCCGGACAGTCCCTGTATAGGGGTTCGCTCTGGTGGTCTCCCTGGGGGAGTCCGGTGCGTGGCCCCGGGAATTCCCTTCGCTCCGTTTCGGGAAGGTATTGTGTGTATTTGTACCGCTGTGTTTTCCGTTGTGTATCTACCGTGGTTACATATTATAAAATATCTTGTACCAAGAACTCGTCTCTGATTGTCATTGCCCTACGCTATCGAAATCCTCAGAACATATATAAGTATTACAGACACAACCAGAACCAACAATCAGAACCCCATCCCAGGGAATATGTTTGTCTGTGTGTATCAAAAACAATGGAAAAGCTCTTGTACCTGTATAAACCGTATATATCTTAAATCCCACTCAAAGTGGGAACGGTCTTACCAGGTCTGGAGATTCCACGGGCATTTAGTGCAGGTTAGAGGTTCAGACAGGGGGCTGCTTCCTCAGCGCATATAAATCCCTCTGAAGGCTCAACCCAACAAGGCATATAGTCACCGTGCCCACTCCCAACGTTTCAAAGGCAGATCATCAGGGGAGTTCCAGTGGGGAAGTGCAGTCAACCGGTATCGCCACCGGATGACTATCAAAAGATGCCCAGATCACTGTAAAGGAAATGCATAGAATAAACCCTAGGGCCGTCAGTCAGGCCATATTAGTCAAGCCCATAGGTTCCCAACACTCACCGCATCATGGCGTACAGATCAGACCCAGATTTCATAAATGCCGCGCTGAGCGTCTACAGGACGCTCCTTAAATAGCACGGCGCATGCGCAAATGGGTACGTCATCGGTGACGCGCACTCCCAGAAAACCTCCGGGCCGGAAGTGACGCGTCATCGATCACCATCAGTGACGCTCACTCCCGGCATGCATTTGAACCGGAAGTGAATCGTCATCTAACGCCGCGTCGCCACATAAGCGTCACAGCTAATACCCGATGTGACAACATCCGGGTATGTGGAACGCAAGCTCTGAATTTTATACAGACTGAAACCGGATACGCCCATAGTGATATGAGCGTCCTGTATACGAGCCGCAGAACCAATCAAACACACATAGGCACGCAGGTTCAAGACCACAGACGCGCCGGTATACAAAGCATAGTGGCAATGGTCAGACTTCACACAGAAGACAATTAAAAACAAGGAGTTTGGCCAAATATAGTCATGGAAGATGTCCAAAAAAGCCGAAAAACAGGGGGGAAAAATTTTTTTCAACAACAGGGCGAGACTCATTACAACGCATAACAGGGGCAGAACTCAGTACTCAAGTATGGAACAAGCCTGATCCATCTAACAAGGGTACATGAAATACCACATCAAAAAAGGGGGGGGGGGGGGAAATAGTTGGTCATGTGGGGAGAGGCAAGTGGGACCTAGGACCAAAAGGCCCATATCACGGGCTGGATTTCTCAGGGGACAGTCAAAGTCAGGTTGGAAAACAGGAAACTAGAGTGCACACTAGTCACTCACCCTGACTAGAAGGCCCTACCTATCATGTGGGGGTCGGCACCCTAAAAACTCCCCCGCCTAATGGTGCCCCCACTCGGGCGTCGGCTATCCCTCCTATGAATTCCCCTAGTGCTAGGGTGCTCCTAAAAAAGGTATGAAAGACAGAGATTCATTCAATCCTCCCGGTGTCATTGTGTCCAGACTGTAAATCCAGAAACACTCTTTCTGGAGGATAGTCCTGTCCCAATTGCCACCCCTGCGAGGGGGGGGAATGAGATCAATGCCCATTACTCTAAAACTTCCCAGGTCACCATTCTGACAGATATTAAAGTGTCTCGCCACAGGTGTGTCGTTCTTCTTCAGAATGTCTCCCTTATGCTCGCCCACTCTGCGTCTCAGTTCCCTGATAGTCTTGCCCACATACATTTTGCCACATCCACAAGTCACCTTGTATACTACCCCTTTGATTTGCATGTTATTAACGACCTAAGGGAGTAAACCCTGGTACCACTGGAGTTCTTAAAGTCCTTCCCTTCCTCAATAAACCTACAGTTTATGCAGTCATGGCATTTGAAACACCCTTTTGTTCCAGTTGTTGTCCTCATCGGTCTGTTTTCCTCAAAGTGACTATGCACCAATCTATCACCTAGGGATTTTGCTTTTCTAAATGTGATTGACGGGTAGCTGAGGAGAAGTTTATTGATTGTGGGATCCATGTGCAATATAGACCAATGTTTGTTTAATGTCTGTCTCAGGTCCGTTGCACCGTTGTTAAACGTTGTAATGAATCTCAGGACATCAGAGTTATCATTATTCCTGCCGTTGGAATTTAATAGGCTACTGCGATCAAGCTCACAAGTGGACTTGTATGCTCTTGCAATCACCCCCTCCGGGTAACCCCTCTCTCTCAAACGTCGCATAAGGTCAAAAGATTGTGAACGAAAGGACACATCATCAGAACAGTTCCTCCGCATCCTGATAAACTGTCCCTTAGGGATTCCTTTTTTCAAAGAGACAGGATGGGCACTATCCCACTTCAAGAGTGAGTTCGAGGAGGTGGCTTTCCTATAAGTTGTTGTCTTTAGGCGACCCTCCGGGCCCTTCTCAACCAACACATCCAAAAATGCCAGACTGTCCCCGCCCACTTCACAAGTAAAATGCAGACCAATGTCATTGTTGTTGAGGACAGCCATGAAGGAATGGAAGTCCGCCTCCGATCCCTTCCAGATAACGAAGACGTCGTCTATGTACCTTAGCCACAAGACGACGTCTTCGGTATCTATATTGCCGCCAAAAACAACCTTCTCCTCCCACCAGCCCAAGAGGAGGTTAGCGTACGATGGGGCACAACACGTCCCCATCGCAGTCCCCTTGTTCTGATGATGTGTCCTTTCGTTCACAATCTTTTGACCTTATGCGACGTTTGAGAGAGAGGGGTTACCCGGAGGGGGTGATTGCAAGAGCATACAAGTCCACTTGTGAGCTTGATCGCAGTAGCCTATTAAATTCCAACGGCAGGAATAATGATAACTCTGATGTCCTGAGATTCATTACAACGTTTAACAACGGTGCAACGGACCTGAGACAGACATTAAACAAACATTGGTCTATATTGCACATGGATCCCACAATCAATAAACTTCTCCTCAGCTACCCGTCAATCACATTTAGAAAAGCAAAATCCCTAGGTGATAGATTGGTGCATAGTCACTTTGAGGAAAACAGACCGATGAGGACAACAACTGGAACAAAAGGGTGTTTCAAATGCCATGACTGCATAAACTGTAGGTTTATTGAGGAAGGGAAGGACTTTAAGAACTCCAGTGGTACCAGGGTTTACTCCCTTAGGTCGTTAATAACATGCAAATCGAAAGGGGTAGTATACAAGGTGACTTGTGGATGTGGCAAAATGTATGTGGGCAAGACTATCAGGGAACTGAGACGCAGAGTGGGCGAGCATAAGGGAGACATTCTGAAGAAGAACGACACACCTGTGGCGAGACACTTTAATATCTGTCAGAATGGTGACCTGGGAAGTTTTAGAGTAATGGGCATTGATCTCATTCCCCCCCCTCGCAGGGGTGGCAATTGGGACAGGACTATCCTCCAGAAAGAGTGTTTCTGGATTTACAGTCTGGACACAATGACACCGGGAGGATTGAATGAATCTCTGTCTTTCATACCTTTTTTAGGAGCACCCTAGCACTAGGGGAATTCATAGGAGGGATAGCCGACGCCCGAGTGGGGGCACCATTAGGCGGGAGAGTTTTTAGGGTGCCGACCCCCACATGATAGGTAGGGCCTTCTAGTCAGGGTGAGTGACTAGTGTGCACTCTAGTTTCCTGTTTTCCAACCTGACTTTGACTGTCCCCTGAGAAATCCAGCCCGTGATATGGGCCTTTTGGTCCTAGGTCCCACTTGCCTCTCCCCACATGACCAACTATTTCCCCCCCCCCCCTTTTTTGATGTGGTATTTCATGTACCCTTGTTAGATGGATCAGGCTTGTTCCATACTTGAGTACTGAGTTCTGCCCCTGTTATGCGTTGTAATGAGTCTCGCCCTGTTGTTGAAAAAAATTTTTCCCCCCTGTTTTTCGGCTTTTTTGGACATCTTCCATGACTATATTTGGCCAAACTCCTTGTTTTTAATTGTCTTCTGTGTGAAGTCTGACCATTGCCACTATGCTTTGTATACCGGCGCGTCTGTGGTCTTGAACCTGCGTGCCTATGTGTGTTTGATTGGTTCTGCGGCTCGTATACAGGACGCTCATATCACTATGGGCGTATCCGGTTTCAGTCTGTATAAAATTCAGAGCTTGCGTTCCACATACCCGGATGTTGTCACATCGGGTATTAGCTGTGACGCTTATGTGGCGACGCGGCGTTAGATGACGATTCACTTCCGGTTCAAATGCATGCCGGGAGTGAGCGTCACTGATGGTGATCGATGACGCGTCACTTCCAGCCCGGAGGTTTTCTGGGAGTGCGCGTCACCGATGACGTACCCATTTGCGCATGCGCCGTGCTATTTAAGGAGCGTCCTGTAGACGCTCAGCGCGGCATTTATGAAATCTGGGTCTGATCTGTACGCCATGATGCGGTGAGTGTTGGGAACCTATGGGCTTGACTAATATGGCCTGACTGACGGCCCTAGGGTTTATTCTATGCATTTCCTTTACAGTGATCTGGGCATCTTTTGATAGTCATCCGGTGGCGATACCGGTTGACTGCACTTCCCCACTGGAACTCCCCTGATGATCTGCCTTTGAAACGTTGGGAGTGGGCACGGTGACTATATGCCTTGTTGGGTTGAGCCTTCAGAGGGATTTATATGCGCTGAGGAAGCAGCCCCCTGTCTGAACCTCTAACCTGCACTAAATGCCCGTGGAATCTCCAGACCTGGTAAGACCGTTCCCACTTTGAGTGGGATTTAAGATATATACGGTTTATACAGGTACAAGAGCTTTTCCATTGTTTTTGATACACACAGACAAACATATTCCCTGGGATGGGGTTCTGATTGTTGGTTCTGGTTGTGTCTATGCCTCAGGTGGTGACCAGTAATTATTAGGTGATTCCTACCGTGGTACCATTCTGAGACATAGCGCTTATTTTTGGGCCTTCTATATATAGCTCAATTTTAGCCTTTGGTGGTTGTGGTGCCACCTCTGTTTCTAACCCGTGAGCACTAGCTCACTTTTATCCGCATATATATTAAAGGTTATTTTTTAGGTCTATTCCTTTTCCTATAATTCTGATCCAGCTAATTTTGCCTTGTCATTGTCTGTAGCACACTCCTAAGCATGATTGATCCACTCCCATGCCTAATGGTTGACAATATGCTCTTTTCCAGAAATTCTGTGCCTTTTTTTTCTCCACACATATCAGTGATCATTTTAGACAAAGAGTTCTATTATAACCTCATCGGTCCACAGGACTTGTTTCCAAAATGCACCAGTCCTTGTTTAGATGCTCTTTTACATGCTTTTGATGCTGAATTATATGGTGACGACACAGGAAAGGTTTTCTTCTCATGATTCTTCCATCAAGGCCATATTTGTGCAGGTGTCTCTGAACTGTAGAACAATGTACCACAACTCCAGAGTTTGTTAAAGCTTCCTGAAGGTCTTTTGCAGTCAACCAGGGGTTCCGACTTTCTACCAACCTACAAGCAGCTGATAGAAATTTTGCTTGGTCTTCCAGATTTTATCTTGACCTCCACTGTTCCTGTTAACTGCCATTTCTTAATTACATTTCAAACTTAGGAAAGGGCAACTTGACAACACTTTTATATCTCGCCATTTCCCTTTTTGTGAGCCTACACCATTTTCATTTTCAGAGTGCTAAGCAGCTGCTTAAAAGAACTCCTGGTTGCTGTTTTATTGCACAAGTGTGACGCCCTGACAAAACCAGGTAGTCACACATTAGGCTCCCGCATAACACCTTCCCTCACAGGGTTACATACAGCCGACCTGAAACCCTAGTCACCCCCCTCAGGGCAAGACAGGCAAACCAGTGGGCGGGACCAGGAGGTTAGGGAATGCCCACCTAGGGGTCTAGACAGCCCGGGGTGGGAAAACAAACAGTTTGAGCTCAAGTCTAGTTCAAGTGGAGTTGAGAGGAGTGAAGGCTGGGGCTAGGTGTAGCTCCAGCGGAGGGGAAGCTCAAGTTGAACGGTGCCAGGGTTGGAGCCCTGGTACCTTGGCTAGGTGGCAGACGGTGGTCCCCGTCGGCAGGCGATGGGAAGACGGCAGCCAGAGATCCGAGGTGGACCGGGACAGGGTTGGAGCCCGCCGGTACCGACACCAGAGACTCGACCCGGAAACCGTGCACAGAGGGGGTATTCGGACCTTGAAGCCAGGACCGGAACCAACGACGTAGCTAATCAACCGATTGAGGGCAGGATTTTAGGTCCTGTCCCAACCAAATTCCCAAAAGCAGACAACCACCCACAGAGAGGGATAGAGCAACCGCCAGGGCCCATAGATCCCACGGGTCAGTGTCAGCGGGCACGGCTCCTCAGGTACACAAAAAGCTGGGAGCGGACTCCCGTGTTCCATACCGGGAAGTCCATACAAACAACAGAACTAGTGCAGAGGAAAAGACGGTGACCACTAGCTCGGGTGGGGGACCAGAGTACAACTGGCCGTGGCGGCCGACCACCAGCCCCTTGGTTTACCAAAAGACTCGTGTGATTCATTTAATTGTGAGTAACCAAACACCCCCTGGTATGTCCGGGCCCGCAGACCCCTGCCATCGCCATACCCTGAATAGAGACACTGGGTCCCGGGGCAACCATCCCTACCCACGGAGGGGTTAACATCCAGCTGCCACTACATCTCCCCCGGGTGTCCCACATCAGCAGCGGTGATGTCCCACTTCATCACACACCGTGGGTGGCGTCACGAACTGAATACGGCCAAGCCCGTACAACTACGTCCCCTTTTCATTTGGTGTGTCCGTGTGACCCCCGGGTCCGGAGGAACCCTCGAGCCACACAGCGGGTCCGGATCCAAGTAGCCCAGCTGCTACAGGCGTGGGGGTGGCACACAAGGTTAGAAGAGGTTGAGTCAAAGAGTTAACTGAGGACACAAACTGCAAGGGTCCCCAAACTTTTGCATGGGCCCATTTCCTTTTGTATTGTTTTTAAATGTAAAAGATGGAAATATATATATTTTTATTTTTTTTTCCTAAAATACCATGGAAATGTGTCTTCTTTGACTTTATGCCTTTTAGAGATAATTTCATCTTCAACTTGCTTTGCTGTTCACAATAACAGGAATTTTGACCAAGGGTACCCAAACTTTTGCATGCTACTTTACTGTTAACATGTTAGAAGAACTGCTAACTCACTGATTTATTTATTTTTTTAAAGTTTCAGTGAAAAATGAGGTGCATAATAAAATAGGAATCATAAAGACATTACTGAGATCCAAAATTTGAGCAATTCTTTTTTAGCAAATGGCTATGTTCTCAGATGCCTCTTGCAATGCTAGATTTTAAAGGGAACCTGTCACCACTTTTTTGGCCTATAAGCTGCAGCCACCACCACTGGGCTCTTATATACAGCATTCTAACATGCTGTATATAAGAGCCCAGGCCGCTGTGACAAGATGAAAAAAACACTTTATAATACTTACCTAACGGTCGCTCTGCGGTGGATGAGGGCCCAATGGGCGTCTCCGTTGTCCGGTGCGAGCGCCTCCCCTTTCAGCCATCTTCGTCCTCTTTCTGAAGCCTGTGTGCATGACGCGCCTACGTCATACACACTCGCCGGTCCTGCGCAGGCGCACTACAATACTTTCATCTGCCCTGCTCAAGACCTGAATGCCGGCGAGTGTGGATGACGTCGGACCCATCATGCACCGCGGCTAGAGAAGAAGGAGAACAAAGATGGACAAAAGAGGCGGCTCCGGCAACCGACAACGGAGACACCCATTAGGCCCTGATCCACCGCAGAGCGACCGTTAGGTAAGTATTATAAAGTGTTTTTTATGTTGTCACAGCGGCCTGGGCTCTTATATACAGCATGTTAGAATGCAGTATATAAGAGCCCGGTGGTGGTGGCCACAGCTTATAGGACAAAAAAGTGGTGACAGGTTCCCTTTAATAACATAGTAGAGACAGTGATATAACCTCAGCCCAATCTGTAACTAGAACAGACCAGACTATTCTAGGTATATGGCACCCATGTAATGTCATGGAGGCAAAACTCATAAAACATTACTCTGACTAAAGCAGAACACTCTGACAGCCTAAAGACTGTGACATAATTCACCTGGGCTCTAATTAAATCTTTCTGTATAATTTATGTTTATCATTGCCCAACTTTATACCGAACAGAGTGTTAACATATTCATTCTATGCTTGTATTGTGTACATTATAATAAATACATACACACGGGTAATCTCTGTCATTAGTAGAATATCTTGTTTGACAGATAGTATATAGATGAGTCATCTGTAATAATAATACTATTTATTCACTTATCTAGCGCCACTAATTCCATAGCATATTGTATACATTATTATCACTTTCCCCACTGGGGCTCACAATCTAGATTCCCTATCAATATGTCTTTGGAGGAAACTGGAGAACACATGTCGCGAGCGGAGGAGGGGACGCTGCGCTCTCCCACTGCTCGGGTCCGGCTGCCGCTGCTGCTGCGGCTGCTGCTGCTCGGTGGTGGCTCGAGCGGTGGGCCGGATCCCGGGGACTCGAGTGGCGTTCCTCACCCGTGAGTGAAAAGGGGATTTTGATTGTGGGGGTTTTGGTTATTGTCCGTGACGCCACCCACGGTTGTGGTGATATTGGTGACACCACCGCTGCTCTAGACGGGGATCCCGGGAGCGGTGGCAGGGAGCAGCTTGGTTGTTATTTCTCCCCTCCGTGGGTAGGGGGTTGGTTGTCCCGGGGCCCGGTGATGGGGTAGGGATGGATGGCAGGCGGGTTACAGGGCCTGGTGAGGTGCAGGGTCGCAGGGGCAGCGCTGTGCCACACGGCACGGTGGTACTCACTCAGCCAATGATGAAGACACAGTTCTCGGTAAAACACACGGCTGGATGGACAGGTCCCACTGACAGCTGCGGTGGTTTCTGCTCCCGGCAGGTTGGTGGTGACTGCCTTTCCCTGCACCTATGTACGGTAGATGGTTCCGATGGGTTCCCACCGGTAACCCGCTCCCCGGCTTGGATGTAGGCCGGAGGAGCCCCTTTTGCCCGCAGGCGCTGGCCCTGAGAAACGGTTGCCTTGGCGGTGGCGGTTTCTCCCTCACTTGGTTGGACTGTTGCCTTCTGTCGGGACTTGGCTGTTGGGAAACCCAGGAGGTTCCCTTCACTAACGAATTCGGCAAATTCACGGCGACTCCTAGCCTTGCCGGGGTCCGTAAGCCCTTGCCAGATGGTGCTGACTTCTCTTTGAGTACCGGTCCGGTACCGCCGGGCCACCGCCCGTCCACGGTCCTTATGGTAGACTCCAATCGGTCACTCCTGCAGACGGTCACCACCGTCTGCTAACCTTGCTGATCTATCCGGGTCACACACCCGGACCAACTTCAGGCTGCTCTCTTACTACTTTCCTCTTTCCACTTCAAACTCCACAACTAATCTGTCTGGTTTTCCCGCCTCCAGGACTGTGAACTCCTCGGTGGGCGGAACCAACCGCCTGGCCCACCCCCTGGTGTGGACATCAGCCCCTGGAGGAAGGCAACAAGGGTTTTGTGTTTGACTTTGGTGTGCCTGCTGGAAGTGTGGGGTGTGTGGATGTTGTGCTCTGTGGCCCCTGGCTTGTCCAGGGTGCCACACACACAGAGAACATAGAAAATCCTTGCAGATGGTGTCCTTGGGGGTATTTGAACCCAGGACCGCAGAGCTGCAAGACTGCAGTGCTAACCACTGAGCCATCATGCTGCCCTATCTATCTATGTAAATAATATTACCCCACCTTTTGCAGGGAATGCATAGTTGTGTTTGAAAGTTTGTGAACCCTTCAGAAATTTCCATATTTGCATAAATTTGACGGAAAACTACATCAGGTATTCACAGGTCCAAAAAGTAGACAGAGGGAGCAAAATTAACCAATGAGTAAAAAATATTAGATTTGGTCATTTTTTTTTTTTGACTAGAGATGGGTGGACTCGCAGATAACCGGGACTGGCGGGTCCCTGCTAAATTTTTAAAATTCCGGATCTAGTTCAGAATCAGGTACCCATATAAGTCTATAGGGACCAGAATCTGGAGATTTAAAATGTTGGTAGAAGTGATAGGGGGTTAGAAGGGCGCGTAATGTACTCACCAAAGATCCATCATGGTGGAAAGCTGCATCCAGGTCACGCATTCCTTTCCGGACCCTCATTGAATATAAACTACTTTCCCCACCCACCAGCACGTGTAATTGGTTGCAGTCAGACACGCCCCCACCCTGAGTGACAGCATGTTGGCTGACTGCAACCAATCATGGGCGCCAGGATGGCCGGTGGCAGGGAAAGCAGTGCAAATGTCTGTGGGTCAGTATCATGGTATAAAAATAAATGAATAAGGTCAGCGTGACTCGCATTGCATCACCTAGCACGGCTGCACGCTCCCCTGACAGGAGTGGGTCGGCTGCATGTATTTCTGTGCAGCTGAAACGCTCCTGTCTGGAGAGTGTGCGGCCGTGCCGGGTGATGCAATGTGTGACTCGTGTGAGTCACTCGCAAGTATGACTCCGGCCTAAATAAAACAATCGGCGTAGGGTCCCCATATCATGATACCCAGCACAGATAAAGCATATAGCTACAGGCTTTTTTTTATCTAAATAAATAATTAAAAAAAACGACATGTGGTCCTCCCAATTTTGATACCCAGCCAAGATAAAGCCCAAAAGCTGAGCCTAGTATTCTTAGGCTGGAGAGGTCCAGCCTAAAAATATCAGCCTCCAGCCTCCCAGAATTGTCCCACCCATTAGATGCGACCACCCCGGCGCTTTGCTCTGCTCATTCTGATTACCCTGGTACGGTGGCATTTGGGGTAATAAGCAGTTAATGGCAGCACACAGCAGCCACTAAGTACTGGATTAGTCATGGCATCCACCATAACTAATCTGTAAGTGAAAGTAAATAAACACAAACACCGAAAAAATCCTTTATTTGGAATAATATACAAAAAAACCCTCTGTCACCACTTTATTAACCCCAAAACACCCCTGAGGTCAGACATAATCCACACAAGGTCCCACGATGATTCAGTTCTGTTACATCTGAACCTCACAGTGCACGACCATGGAACATGACTGCCCACTGTGAGCTTCAGAGAATGAATGAGCCGCAGTCTGACCCCTAGGTGGGCGGTCCTATTCCTGCTTAAGCAGCCCACTGGTGTGCCTGACAGGTGTGGTGCAAGGTGTATCTAGGATTTGTGAATGCTGGTGGAGGCAGTACTGTAGGATAGAGACCCAGAACCATTGGGAATTGAATACTGCAAGGGGAGGGCAGTTTGTGCAGTACCCTGTGATGACCTGAATAGTCCAGGGGCGTCACATTCCCCCTTGGTTAAACGTAGCTCGTTCTCGAGCTACAAGACATCCAGAGGTTTATTTTTGTTAATAGAAAAAATGTTATTTTTCTCTTTTTCAGTTGACACTTTCCATCCCTCACAGGGGAGGCACATTACTTAAACGTTTCATCAAACTCTTAGGCGGGCTTTACACGTTGCGACATCGCTACCTATATATTGTCGGGGTCACGTCGTTAGTGATGCACATCCAGTGCCGGTAGTGACATCGCAACCTGTAAATCCTAGGTGCGATGATGAACGAGCGCAAAAGTTAAAAAAATCGCTGATCTGTGTCACGTCATTCATTTCCATAATGTCGTTACTGCTGCAGATACGATGTTGTTTGTCGTTCCTGCAGCACCACACATCGCTGTGTGTGAAACCGCAGGAACGACCAACATCTCCTTACCTGCGTCCACCGGCAATGCAGAAGGAAGGAGGTGGGTGGGATGTTATGCCCCACTCATCTGCGCCCCTCCGCTTCTATTGGCCAGCAGCTTAGTGACGTCGCTGTGACGCCGAACGCACCTCCCCCTTGAAGTAGGGATTGTTCGGTGGTCACAGCAATGTCGCCGTCCAGGTATGTGCGTGTGAAGCTGCGAACATTATCGCTACGGCAGCAAGCACCACATATTGCATGTGCAATGGGGGCGGGTGCTATCATGCTCGACATCGCTAGCAATTGCTAGCGATGTCGCAGCGTGTAAAGCCCGCCTTAGAGTTGACCTTTGTGTTAGTAGCAGGGGCTCAACCTGCTCCGTTGAAGCCCCTTCCTGCGACAGTCCAGTTCCAACGTCCCGGATCCCATTAACCCGCCACCCAAACAAACCTGACCTGCTGCATTCCTACTTGGGGTCCGTGACAGGGTTAAAGTCCCGGATTTAAAGGATGACTCTGGTAGGCACAGGAGGTTCAACTTATTTACAACTTTATTTACAATGAGCACAAGTCCGTGCTGGCTGCAACCAGTCCCGCAGCCATGGTCCATTTTTACTACTAAAATACCTATAGAAAGAACGAAGTCCATGCACCTGGTGCAAACACCTTATAAACTTTTCCTAATCAGATTAGGTACTCTGTTGATTTAAACCCGGTAATCATCAGTTGGCATATAATAACATTACTTATCATGTCTCAAGAAAAATAACAAACTAATAAAAACAATAAAAGAAAACACAGATTTCTAACAGTTTTAACTTCAGATAGCCTGGTACTGCTACCATCAATGCTTGTAACCTACAGTGGAGGCTGGCATGACCTGCTCATCTATCATATCAAGCCTTTTCACATCCAAGGCATACCAGCCCCGCTCTCCACAATGCCGGGTGTATGAAACCACCTCTCCTGGCTCCAGGTTACGGCCCGGATGCCCCCATGGACATGCTCCTCTACATCCGGGAGACAAACACCTCCTCTGTGAGGCCTGCTTCCATTATGAACCCCCACCCTTTAGCGGGGTCAAAGCGCCTCACATAGCCCCGGTGCCGTGGCCCTCTGACGCGGAAGATAGCTTTCCTCAAATGCTCCTTCTCTCATTGGTTTCGGGCAGCAATCTCCCGTCGTCGCTGATCTTGTGTTGTCATTTCTAGTTGCAATTTCTCCAGGTGTCATTCTCTTTCCCAGTAAGGGGCATCAGCGTCTGGCCTCGCCTGCCTCACTGGTAGCTCTCGTAGGTAGACTCCAGTGGCCCCAGCAGCTGCCGGAGTGCCGCACAGTGGCGGAGCTGGCAGCTCCTCAGGTTCCGCCTCTGCCACAGTGGGAAAAGGGACCGGCTGATGGGCAGCCGGGAGTGCAGAGTCCGGGTGCTCCGTTTCAAGGTACGGGCCCGGTGATGCGGCCGAGTCTGGTCGGGCCGGTGTTGGGGTGGCCGCTGTCGTAGCCTAGTCGGATACGATTTGAGACTCTGCAGCTTGCTCTCTACAAACGGGCACTGGAGGTTTTGCTGCCGGTATAGGAGTAGGCAGCTCGGCGTCCACCGAGGACAAGGGTCACGGTGGCGGAACGCTTGCGACGGGTGGGGACTGACCGGACCCCACAGCCATATAGGTCAGGTCAACCGGGGCTGGGTAGCTGCTAACCCGCTCCTCACATAGGAGTTCGATCTCACGGGCTCACACCGCCATTGCCAGGCTCCTCATCTCTTCCCTCCAATGGTCCAGGATAAAGAGGAACTGTGTCCGTATCCTCCTGCAGAGTTGTTCAGTCTCTTGCTCGATCCAGGTCGCGGTCCAAGGAGTAGCACGCTCTGGTGATCAGTCTCGTGTAGCTGCCATCTTGCCTCTGCGGTACCCAGGAACATTATGGCAGAGTCCTGGCGTCCCTGCTTCACTTCCGCTGCTACATGCCGTCACTCCCCCTCGTTTTTCGCCAGCCACTCACTGTCACGCTGGGGCCCTCTGGGAACTTTCGGTTCTGGACAAACTCTCAGGACGAAGGGCGGAGCTTCGGCTTTGCGCGCTTTTGGTCTGGAAGATGGCGTTTTGGTGCCAAAGATGGTGGAAAATGGTGGAAAATGTCGGAAATGGGATTTTTGAAACGCAGCTTCGCTTTTCAAGGCGCACGTCACCCAGGTTAGTGGGTCCAGTTCGTATCCTGTTCGTGACGCCAGAAATTTGAGGTGTGCCACCCCTGCAGCGGATCGAACCACTCGGGTCCGGGGGTAGTGATCGTTCGTGGCTCAAGGGTTTCCAGACCCGGGGGATTAGGGGCCACACTCAAATGGAAAGGGGGTATGTACAGGGGATTTGGTATAGTTTGTGACGCCACCCGTGGTGTGCAGTAACTGCTGTTGGGAGTACCCGGGGTGATGGAGTGGGGCAGCTAGGTGACATTGCCCTCCACGGGTAAGGGTAGGCCCCGGGACTCTGGTGGGTGAGATGCGGGGATGCAGTGCAGGAGTCAGTCAGGTACTCACTCAGCAATGAAGCAGACGCAGACAACAGGGTAAACCAAGACTCTGAACACCGTTGCTCGTCTGGCTCACATCCCCTACAGTGCTGCCGGTGGTCCATAACCTGCCTCCTGGCACTAAGTTTTAGATTGTATGTTGTGGCCCAGTAGCTTGGAGCTATCCGGGCCCCGCTCCCCACTGTGGCTAAGTGAAGGAGCCTGCTCTCAGGAGCTCACGCTTGGGATTTCAGTGGGCTGCTTGCTAGGAAAGCCCTATCCCCCTCGTTGCGCTAGTGCCCCCAATCTCTGAGCTGGTGGGAACAGTCCATAAAGGCCCTGTCCTCCGCAGGTTAATTGCCGGGTTACCTGAAGCTTCTCCCCGACCCAGGGTCCGTGTACCCTGTCGTGCCTTCGGTCCCAGACCGGTGATAGGACCAGGCTGATGACCGTCCTCCTTGACGGGTCCCAGGCACCTAGCCTCAATCCCCTGAAACAGGGGGTCCGACTCCTCTAGGTCCAGATCACCGTCTGCGACCTAGACTACTTCTCCCCTGGGAGCTCTAACTCCCAGCTTCCTCAGAGATCCACACAGCTCGAGGGCTACCACTGAACTGACTTGACACCTCCCACCTCCCTGTCTGACCCCTAGGTGGGCGGCCCTATTCCTGCTTAAGCAGCCCACTGGTGGGCCTGACAGGTGTGGTGCAAGGTGTTTCTAGGATTTATGAATGCAGGTGGAGGCGGTACTGTAGGATGGAGACCCAGAACCATGGGGGGTTGAATACTGCATGGGGAGGGCAGTTTGTGCAGTACCCTGTGACGACCTGAATAGTCCAGGAGCGTCACATATATCCTGAAAGTAGATGTCCCGCACCACAAATCCTAGCAACCCTTCCCCTTTATTAGACCGGCGTCTGTGGTGCAGAACACTGACCCAGGGCTGTGCTGCGGCCATTCAGCTGGACCCACTGTGACTACGAAAGCACCCGGTCGCCCATCTAACACTAACATGCTCCGGTGTCTCCGTTCTCTGGTACAGGCGCCTCCTCTTTTGGCCATCTTTGTCCTCCTTCTTCTGAAGCCTGGGTGCATGACTCGTCCTACGTCATCCACACTAGCCGGCTTGAGGTCCTGTGCAGGCGCACTACAATACTTTGATCTGCCCTGCTGAGGGCAGATCAAAGTACACCAGTGCAGGACTTCAATTCTATGATCAATTTGAAATCACTTTGACATTACTATGGGGCTAAGGCTGTGTTTGTGTTAATGAGCTTGACAGGTGTTAGATAGGAGACCTCAAAAATGTTACACACATCTTTTCAGGGTAATTGGAGGTTTTGCAGTATTGTGATTCGTGGCAACTCAAATTTGTTTAAAATTTTTTTAGAAGCTGGCGAATTGAAGCTTCCAAAGATTTCATCATCGTCGATCAGCATTGTCCTTACACACATAATGTTAACCGTTTAAAAGAAACACTATATTACAGACTTTCTTTAGACTGTATCAGTAAAATATAGCTGCCTAATAAAATAGGAATCAAGAACACATTAATAAGATCCAAAACATTAACGCTATTTTTTTTTTTAGGAATTGGCCTTAAACTCAGGTGCCCCTGGCAATCCTAGATTTTAATAATAGAGTGGATACAGTGATGGATATAATCTAAGCCAAATCTGTAACTAGCACAGACCAGACTACTCTAGATATGTGGCACGCAAGTAAGGCAATGGAGGTAAAACTCATAAAACATTACTCTAACCAGAACACTCTGACAGCTTAAAGACTAATTAAATCTTTCTGTATAATTTATGTTTACTACATTGGCCAATTTTATACCAACCCAGTGTTCACATATTCATTTTATACTTTTACACTTGTATTCTGAAAATTAAAATCAAGTACATTTTTTACATTTGTCAAATATCTTGTTTAGCAGATAGTATATATGAGTCATCTAAGTAATAGAACCCCACCTTATGCAGGGAATGTATACTGGTGATTGAAAGTTTGTGAAGTCTTCAGAATTTTCCATATTTCTGCATAAATTTGAGCTAAAACTACATCAAGCTTTAACAGGTCCAAAATGCAGACAGAGTGAACCAAATCAAAACAATGTGTTAAAAATATTAGATAAGGTAATTTTCTAATGAGGAAAATTATCCAATATCACGTTTGTGAGTTGCAAAACTATACTGAATAAAATATATATGCGACACTTGTTTATGCTTCCATCTTTCATAAACTAAACTCTAAAGAGGGTGGTACACGCAGCGATATCCCCAGCAATATCGCTGGTGAAAGCACCCGCCCCGTCGTTTGTGCGTCACGGGCAAATCGCTGCCCGTGGTGCACAAAATCGTTTGGAGCCGTCACACGTACTTTCCTGCCAAGCGACTTTCTAAGGGGGCGGTTTGTGTGGCGTCACAGCGGCGTCACTAAGCGACCGCCCAATAGAAGCGGAGCGGCGGAGATGAGCGGCCGTAATATGCCGCCCACCTCCTTCCTTCCTCATTGCCGGCGGCCGCAGGTAAGCTGCAGCTCGTTGTTCCCGAGGTGTCACACATAGCGATGTGTGCCGCCTCATGAATGACGAACAACCTGCGAGCTCAACAATCAACGATTTTATGAAAATGAATGACGTGTCACCGATGGACGATAAGGTGAGTATTTTCCATCGTTAACGGTCGTTCCTTGCTGTCACATGCAACGACGTCACTAACGATGCCGGATGTGCATCACGGAATCCGTGACCCCGGCGATATATCGTTAGATACGTCGTTGCGTGTAACGCCGCCTTAAGATCTAAGACTTTTTCTATGTCTCTTGTGGACATTCTTATAGTCAACATGCCCATTGTGCTCCCTCAACATTTGCAACATCTGTGGCATTGTGCTGTGTGATAAAAATGCACATTTTAGAGAGGTACATTCTGGTATCCTCCATTTTGATACAAGTAAAATATATCTTTGTACCGTGTTAGCTAACACGGTACAAAGATATATTTTACTTGTATCATTTTAGAGAGGACTTTTATAGTGGCCCGCCTAAGGTACACCTGTACAATAGTCATGCTTTGTAATCAGTATCTTGCTATGACACACCTGTAAGGTGGATGGATTATCTCAGCAAAGGAGAAGCGATCACTAACACAGATTTAGACAAATTTGTGAACAATATGTGAGCGAAAAAGGCCTTTTGTGTACTTTGAAAAAATCTTAGATCTTTGAATCCAGCTCATAAAAAATGGGATAAAAAAAAAAAATGGTACGCTTATATTTACAGTGGATACGAAAAATATTCAGACCCCTTTAAAATTTTCATTCTTTGTTTCATTGCAGCCATTTGGTAGATTCAAAAAAGTTCATTTTTTTCTCATTAATGTATACTCTGCACCCCATCTTGACAGAAAAAAACCATAAATGTAGAAAGTTTTGCAAATTTATTAAACAAGAAAAACTGAAATATCACATGGTCATAAGTATTCAGACCCTTTGCTCAGACACTCATATGTATGTCACATGCTGTCCATTTCCTTGTGATCCTCCTTGAGATGGTTCTACTCCTTCATTGGAGTCCAGCTGTGTTTAATTAAACTGATAGGACTTGATTTAGAAAGGCACACACCTATATATATATATATATATATATATATATATATATAACCTCACAGCTCACAGTGCATGTTAGACCAAATGAGAATCATGAGATCAAAGGAACTGCTCAAGGAGCTCAGAGACAGAATTGTGGCAAGGCACAGATCTGGCCAAGGTTACAAAATAATTTCTGCAGTACTCAAGGTTCCTAAGAACATAGTGGCCTCCAGAATCCTTAAATGGCAGACGTTTGGGACTACCAGAACTCTTCCTCGACATGGCTGTCCAGGCAAACTGAGCAATCATGGGAGAAGAGCCTTGGTGAGAGAGGTAAAGAAGAACCCCAAGATCACTGCGACTGAGCTCCAGAGATGGAGTAGGGAGATCGGAGAAGGTTTCACAAAGTCAACTATCACTGCAACCCTCCACCAGTCGGGCCTTTATGGCAGCGTGGCCTGACGGAAGCCTCTCCTCAGTGCAAGACATATGAAAGCCCGCGTAGAGTTTGCAAAAAAACACGTGAAGGACTCCCAGACTATGAAAAATAAGATTCTCTAGTCTGATGAGACGAAGATAGAACTTTTTGGTGATAATTCTAAGTGGTATGTGTGGAGAAAACCAGACAATGCTCATCACCTGCCCAATACAATCCCAACAGTGAAACATGGTGGTGGCAGCATCATGCTATGGGGATATTTTTGAGCTGCAGGGACAGGATGACTGGTTGTAATTGAAAGAAAGATTAATGCGGCCAAGTACAGAGAGATCCTGGAAGAAAACCTCTTCCAGAGTGCTCTGGACCTCAGACTTGGCAGAAGGTTCACCTTCCAACAAAACAATGACCCTAAGCACACAGCTAAAATAACAAAGGAGTGGCTTCAGAACAACTCTGTGACCATTCTTGACTGGCCTAGCCAGAGCCCTGACCTAAACCCAATTGACCATCTCTGGAGAGACCTGAAAATGGCTATCCACCAACGTTCACCATCCAACCTGACGGAACTAGAGAAGATCTGCAAGGAAGAATGGCAGAGGATCCCCAAATCCAGGTGTGAAAAACTTTTTATATAGTTTCCAAGAAGACTCATGACTGTACTAGCTCAAAAGGGTGCTTCTACTCAATACTGAGCAAAGGGTCTGAATACTTATGATAATGTGATATTTCAGTTTTTCTTGTTTAATAAATTTGCGAAAAATTCTTCATTTCTGTTTTTTTCTGTCAAGATGGGGTGCAAAGTGTACATTAATGAGAAAAGAAGTAAACTTTTTAGAATTTACCAAATGGCTACAATGAAACAAAGAGTGAAAAATTTAAAGGGGTCTGAATACTTTCCATACCCACTGTATGTTCAGTGTATGTGAACCTATACTTTCAATGTACATATGTGACGCAAAAAATTGCATCTAAACATTGCTGGTAATTCTGGATTAGTCACATCGGCTTGAAGGAATTTTAGTCAGTTCCTCAATTCAAAAGGAGTTTCATCTCTGTTATGTTGGTTGGTGGGTTTTCTCCCCTGAAATGCTGACTTCAGGTCCTTCCACAAAATTTCTATAGGACTAATGTGAGGATTTTAACATTATTCTTCTTTAACCATTTTTTCTTACAATGACTTGAGTATTTTGGGTCATTGTGCTGCTTTATAACTCACGTTCTCTTGAGATTGAGCTAATGTTACAGCTAAGGCAGGGTTGTGGACCTACTGGACAATGGAGTTCAGGCTTACACTGGAAGGGCATGACTAAGTGGCTACCTGGCCTTCTCAAGAGCCTCTGGTGGTGAGGTTTGGCTTATGCTGCAGGTAGCCGCCAAACACCACTTCAAGGCAGTCCCTGAATTCACAACAGCTGATCTGAACAGTGGGAGACAAGACAGAGTTGGGACAACAGGCAGGATAGGGAGAGACTGTGGACTGGTAACAGGTCAGGCGGAGTCAGAGCCACAGGCTGGAGTTTGTGCTGGAAATAGGCAAGATGGAGTCAGAGCCACAGCTGGAGTCTGGACTGGCAACAGGCAATTCGGAATCAGAGCCACAGACAGGGGGTCTGGACTGGCAACAGGCAAGACGGAGTCAGAGCCAAAGTCTTTACAAGTTCTGGAATACAGGCTGGATGGGTAGTGGAACACACGTGGGACAGATACTGATACAGACAGAGTCACTGGTGAAGAGACACAGGAACAGGGACCTGACAAAGCTACTGGTACACACAGAACAGACTAGGAACTAACATTGCTCAGGCACCTCCCCACAGGGGAGAGTGCCAATACCTAAAGCCTCCCAGCCATAGGCTGGGGACACTTCTAGAGTGTGCGCTGTCCCTTTAAGAAGATGAGAGCATGCATGCACCCTAAATGCTCAGCCAGGAGACCTGCACAATGTGTGCAGGCCCAGGAAGCTGGGAGCTGCGACAGGAAAAGGAGCAGGAGACGTGACACGAGTGCAGCCATGGAAGCGAGTGCATCGGTGTCTTTGCCAGGAGGGAGAAGAGGGGCAGTGCAGGGATGCTGAGGTTACAGTACCCCCCTCCTTACGTCCCCTCCTCAGCTTCTTCATGGTCAGGATATTCTTTATCTCAAAAACATCCTCAGAGCTGACGGGCATAAGAGACAGCATTGAAAGGAGAAGGCCGAATGGTTGTTGCTTGGAAGCCTTGTTTTGAGCACATGAAGGACAGACTGAGATGAATTCCAGAATATTCCTCCACATGGAGGGCTACAAATAAGGCCATTTGACGAGTTGAATGGTCTTTCTCTGCCTGGCATGGCCGGCTAATTTGGAAGAGTGACTCCCACAGCAAGAATAGCTTCCTATCAGACTCAGGCATGGAAGTCCTTCATGGAGTAATTTGAGACCATTGGAGCCAGAGTAACCATCTCGGAGGACTTAACGACATGTTGAGATTCCTCCTTCCTTTTGAAAAACTGAGCATCAGATCAACAGGCAGAAAGCAAGGCTGGAAGACAGGATGTTGCCTGAGAAGATCGGGAAGGATGAACACTGACCAGACATCTCCCATGGTAATATTGCCTCCACCAGAGCACTTCTCCAGATCTCCAGTGAAGAATAAGTTCATGAGACAAGGCAGTCCCGAAAAGACTGGGTGAGATAGGTTTGGAAGCACCAGAAAGGAGATCTTCTCTGTTTGCGAAATTCCTACCCAAAGTTCTACCTGCTCAAAAACAAAGTTTATGGGTTCAGGTAAGAATTTTCCATCGACGGACAACACCATCAAAGGACTTCAGAAGGGTAAAACGGGATTCTGATAATGATCCACCATGGCTTGCTGCAGGACTTATCCTGCTGACCCAGAATCCACAAGAGCTGTTTCACAGAACTGGGTATCACCACACAATATGGACACAGGCAGAATCAGTGAGGTAGAGGAAATAACTTTTCCAAGGGCAACTTCTCCTAAAAGCCCTAGGTTGGAAGGTCTCAACCTCAAGGGACATGAGCAGATGAAGTGTTCCATACCTCCGCAGTACTAAAGCACAGTCCCTTGGCTTGCAAATGTCCTTGTCGCTGATTGGACAGCTTGACATAATTAACCTGAAAAAACAACCTCAAAAGTACTAAAGAAACCCTATTAAAAATTAACTTTTAATAAATATACTTAAAAAGAGAGCCCACAAAAAGACACAAATATTAATTAGTATCGTGCTGTAAGGACCAGGAGGATGGGTAGGCTCAGGAGGTGGATCCACTGGACTGAGCACCCCAGCGAGGGCAGGGTACCCGCTAGCTGGAGCACTACGGGTAGCAGGACAGTCCGTTCAGAGGACCGGAGTGAAGAAGTCCCTGGGACCACAGAGTCTCTGAAGGTAGTCCGGGTGGCGAGGCTCAGGTTCGGAGGCCGGGATGATGTCAGGCAGAATCCGGACCCAGCTGAGCGAGGGGGTCGGTCACCACACGGATCCAGGGATCGGAGACGGTAGGGACTGAAGAGATGGCGGACAGTCACCGTCCGGAGTTCTGGAACCGTCAGGACCGGTTGGTGAGGCAGGAGCGGCTCTACGAGACAGATAAGTCAGTACTGGACAAGGCACAGGGGGACCTGACTCCTAGCTTACTAAACATGAAGAACAGGCCCCGCCCACTTGGAAAAGAAACCCCTTTATACCCTGTACCTGTGTGTTCAATATCCTGTCAGTGGACGCTGGCCCTTTAAGAGAGGGTCAATGACCGCGCGCGTGCCCTAACACGCATGCGCGAGACCCGGGTGCCAGGAGCCAGGGTAGGAAGCGGTGCACAAGAGGCAGGAGTGCCCAGCAGAAGGCTCAGTGTCGAGGAAGGGTACCGGGAGCAGGGACCAGGACGCCTGGAGGACGCAGGTGAGGGAGAGGGAGCAAGGAGGCTGTGAAGCGGAGGACCGGGGAGCGTGGCATGGGAGCTGGGGAGTGCGGCACAGGAGCTGGGGAGCGTGGCACGGGAGCCGGGGAGCGTGACATGTGTACACATAGTAAGGTACCAAAATAGGTCAGGGGGCCATCCTGGCAAAAAAATGCAATTAAATTCAAATAACATGCACAGTTTTATATACAAAATGTCAGTACGACAGACAAAGGGAAGGACAATTTATCTCAATTATGTAAGTTTATCCCTGCAGTGCCAGTAGGTAAAAAGAATGTTTGACATGAACAGTTTTCAAAGTAAAAGGGGTGATACCACTTCCATCTAGTAGGCAGTCTGTGTACGGAAGCCTTAACAGCTAACCCTGATGAGCCCTAGAGGTTCCTACCTATTAATTGAGGGTATGATACCGTAACTGTTTTTGGCGCCCCCATTCACCGTCGTGAAACCCTAGAGCGACCCTAAGATGACCCTACTCAAACTAAAGCACCGAACACCAGAATTATAAAAGGGTACTTATCTAAATGGTCGTATCCATGAAGTCACTAGGCGACCAGTCATACAGCGTCCCGACACGTTTCTCCCAAGTAGTAGATACACCAGGGTTCATCAGGGGACATAAACCACAGGTGCCTCAGATCTAGAGACTCCCAAAAGAAGGCTGTGCCAAGGTCTGAGGATGATACCTGAATGTATAAGGTACACAGTCCACTTTATACTCTAGTGAAGGTTGAAAATGAGGCTTGGAACAGATGTCATGTGACCTATACAGGGGGAGGGATGCAAATATCCACCTCAACTTAAATCAGTTATGGATTAATAAAAGTACGATTTAAACTAAGTAATTAGATTGGCATAACATATGGGTTGCGGTGTCCATCTCTGATACAAAAACGACACCACACTCTAAGATAGTGTAGTCCGCATAATGTCTGGGGCACGCCCCCACAATGATTGGTGGCGTATCTACGACGGCCCACCCACGTTACAGCGTCTCAGATTGTCACACGCTGCCCTTGTTCTTACCTAGTAACGCGTGTATCGTTGTTCAGGGACCACCCATGCGCGCTGGTACTCTGAAGTCAGACTGCGGCCAAACAAAGCAGCGCTGAGTCACTTGGACCCGTGCGTGCGCAGTAATGTCTTATAGCGTTATAGCTAGTTAGTGAATTTCAGAGATCAATGGTAGATAGAAAATTAGGGAAATCACTTAGACCCGCAACACACATCCGTTTTTTTTTCTACGTGTGCGGTACGTATTTGCACGTACCGGAGACACGGAGACCCATGTTATTCAATGGTAGATGGCACACACACGTAAAATCACACGGAACATGTGTCCGTGTGGTAAGTACGTGTGTGCGCTTTTCTACACGGACGACATGTCCGTTTTTGGCCGGAAGCACGCAGGCACGGACCCGCTTTAGTCTATGGGTCCGTGCCTGCACGTAGCGCATACGGAGTATGTCCGTGTTCAGCACGTATCGTCCGTGTCTGTTTTTAATCACAAAATCTGAAACACTTGTTACCAATCTATCAGGTCAATTGATGGCAAACAAAAACACCAGGATCTCATGATGAATGATTAACAACGTTAATTGGGTAAGAATGCGGGCCTTTAAAAACGGACAGCACACGGACAGCACACGTACGTATTTTATGTTAATACGGACATTACACACGGCTCGCATACGCCATCACACGGATGCCATACGTACTGGAGAAATGGCCCTAAAAAACGGAACACGGACCCAAAAAACGGACCATGAGACACGTACGTTTTTTTTGCGGAAGTGTGTTTTAGGCCTTAGAGTGGGCAGTAAATAATCAAGATAATTAGAAATACCATCTTTACTGGATAAACATTATATTAATATACAGTGTCTTGCGAAAGTATTCGTCCTCTTTAAATTTTTCAACCTTTTCCCACATTTCAGGCTTCAAACATAAAAATAAAAAATTTAAATTTTATGGTGAAGAATCAATAACAAGGGGGACACAATTGTGAAGGTGAACAAAATTTATTGCTTATTTTAAACTTTTATAAAAATTAATAAACTGAAAATTGGGGCGTGCAATATTATTCGCCCCCTTTAAGTTAATACTTTGTAGCACCACCTTTTGCTGCGATTACAGCTGCAAGTCGCTTGGGGTATGTGTTTATCAGTTTTGCACATTGAGAAACTGAAATTCTTGCCTATTCTTCCTTTGCAAATAGCTGGAGCTGAGTGAGGTTGGATGGAGAGCGTTTGTGAACAGCAGTTTTCAGCTCTTTCCACAGATTCTCAAGTGGATTCAGGTCTGGACTTTGACTTGGCCATTCTAACACCTGGATACGTTTTTTTGTGAACCATTCCATTGTAGATTTTGATTTATGTTTTGTATCATTGTCTTGTTGAAACACAAATCTCCGTCCCAGTCTCAGGTCTTTTGCAGACTCCAACAGATTTTCTTCAAGAATGGTCCTGTATTTGGCTCCATCCAACTTCCCATCAATTTTAACCATCTTCCCTGTTCCTGCTGAAGAAAAGCAGGCTCAAACCATGATGCTGCCACCGCCATGTTTGACAGTGGGGATGATGTGTTCTGGGTGATGAGCTGTGTTGCTTTTACGCCAAATATATCGTTTGGCATTGTGCCCAAATAGTTCAATTTTGGTTTCATCTGACCAGAGCACCTTCTTCCACATGTTTGGTGTGGCTTGTGGCAAACTTTAAATGACACTTTTTAAGGATATCTTTGAGAAATGGCTTTCTTCTTGCCACTCTTCCATAAAGCCCAGATTTGTGCAGTGTACGACTGATTGTTGTCCTATGGACAGACTCTCCCACCTCAGCTGTAGATCTCTGCAGTTCATCCACAGTGATCATGGGCCTCTTGGCTGCATCTCTGATCAGTCTTCTCCTTGTTTGAGATGAAATTTTTGAGGGACGGTCGGGTCTTGGTAGATTTGCAGTGGTATGATACTCCTTTCATTTCAATATGATCGCTTGCACAGTGCTTCTTGGGATGTTTAAAGTTGTTGAAATCTTTTTGCAACCAAATCCGGCTTTAAACTTCTCCACAACAGTATCATGGACCTGCCTGTTGTGTTCCTTGGTCTTTATAATGCGTTCTGTGCTTTAAACAGAACACTGAGACTATCACAGAGCATGTGCATTAATACGGAGACTTGATTACACACATGTGGCTTATATTTATCATCATCAGTCATTTAGGACAACATTGGATCATTCAGAGATCTTCAATAAACTTCTGGAGAGAGTTGCTGTACTGAAAGTAAAGGGGACGAATAATATTACATGCCCCAATTTTCAGTTTATTCTTTGTTACAAAAGTTTAAAATAAGCAATAAATTTCGTTCAACTTCACAATTGTGTCCCACTTGTTGTTGATTCTTCACCATAACAATAAAATGTTTATCTTTGTTTGAAGCCTGAAATGTGGGAAAAGGTTGAAACCTTCAAAGGGGCCGAATACTTTCGCAAGGCACTGTACCAAAAACCAAATCGATTGTAAGAAATTATTGAGTTCCTAGCCAAATAAATACATAAATCCACATGGGCAAGATATAATATACCCCAGATTGGATATAATAGTATAAAATAAATGGTTAATGACATAGAAGAGGACCAGTTCATATACATAACTAGATAAAACTAGTAAACAGGAGTTGCTAATTTATTCCCAGAGGAACAAGGGATTTCATCAAGAATATCCACCTTGCTTCACACTGTAAAATTTTATTATTCCAAACCTCCTGTCGAAGTGACTGAGGGATTGTTTCAATTACCCGAATGAAGAGCACATCAACATTGCCCCGTGTGTATTATTTATATGCCTCGCCAATGGAGTGTCCCGCTTGTGCCTGATATCCACCAGGTGTTCGCCAATACGGACGCGTTATTTACTACGTAGTCTCGGGGGCACTGGCAAGTGCAGACATAGACCACACCTGCAGTTCTACAATTGGCAAAAAAAACCTGTTGTAAAATGTCCTGCTGGTTGCACTGTTAGTGAAGGTCTTCGGTGGTGCCACCCATCCACTAAATTTGCACTTACCGCACCTGAAGGTAATTGACATGAATCAGTTTTGTCACAAAAAAACTGTCTCACAATCACTGGGATCTGTTGAAGCGTTCCAAAATTATTAACGCATAAAGTGACACTGGTCAGAATTGAAAAAAAGGTGGCCCTTTCATGAAGATGAAAACAGGTTCAGGGATTAAGGGGTTAAGGCTATTTTCATACGTTGCATTTTTACCGTGTTTTATGCATTTTTTTTCATGAGTTTTATGCAAATTAAGAGAGTGTACAATCTGCGATGTTGAACCCAGAACTTCAGTGCTGCAAAGCAACAGTGCTAACCACTGAGCCACCATGTTGCCCAACATGTCTTTTTTCAATCTTAGTAGTTGTGTAATGATGAAACTATTTAAGCATTTGGGTTGATGCCTAATAAAATCTAATGATACCTATGTTTATGCCAAGGGGTTGTCACAATGTGACTTTTTGGATAATTGAGGGATGGAGGTCTCTATGCTGTGCCTCACGCTAGGGGCCCAATACTATCCCTAACTTCAGGGATACTCCTAATGGTGGAGACTCCTGAGACCTATTCCTGGTCCTGCTGCTGACCAGACCTAATCTGCCCCCCCCACACACACACACACACACACACACGACGGGGCAGGAATGAGATGTTAGACATAGATGAAGGCAGACAAGGGAAAACCAAAACTCTGACACTCTGCACACACATACATTCACAGGATAGGACAATAAGAGATTCAGGCGGAAAACAAGAGCAAGAGGGAAGCAACAAAAGAGAACTGGAGTAAACTCCACAGTCGCACAATGGAACTAGAGCTACTAGTATCAGATAGTCTGGGACACCACATCACATCAGACCAACTAAGAAACTATAGCTGGCATAGAAGGAAGGCCCCCTAAGAACATATAGATGTGATAGACTCCCTGACAACAGATAATGAAAGAGAGCAAACAAGCTTAATCAGCACACAACAGGTCGACAACTGAGTCTGCCTGTGTTGCTACCAAACACCAGAGAATCTCCAAGGTGGAGTGTCAGAATCTGCAATCTGAACAGGACCTGACGCCGCCATGACAGTCGGCAAAGTTAGTTAAAATCTCCGTGTGACATAGATGTAATATTATTATGCTATGACATAGTTTAAAAATGTGATCGGCTATTTTCAATACTACCATAGAAATGAATAAGACACCAGCGCTTAAGGCCCAATTACAAGCAACAACGTATCTAATGATATATCGCCAGGGTCACAGATTCCGTGACACACATCCGGCATCGTTAACGACGTCGTTGCGTGTGACACCAACGAGCGGCCGTTAACGATGGAAAATACTCACCAAATCGTCCATCGTTGACACGTCGTTCATTTTAAAAAAATTGTTGGTTGTTGAGGACGCAGGTTGTTCGTCGTTCCCGAGGCAGCACACATGACTACGTGTGACACCTCGGGGACGATGAACTACAGCGTACCTGTGTCCTCAACGAGCACTGAGGTGGGGGTGATGAAGATGCAGCTGCTCTCCGCCCCTCCGCTTCTATTGGCGGCCCGCTCTGTGACGTTGCTGTGACGCCGAACGAACCTCTCCCTTTCAGGGGAGGTTGTTCACCGCCCACAGCGACGTCGTTAGGGAGGGCTGTACGTGTGACACGGAAAAACGATATTGTACGCCACGGCAGCGATTTGCCCATGACACACAAACGAAGGGGGTGGGTGCCATCGCTAGCGATGTCACTCCATGTAAAGCCCCCTTTAGGGTCATCTCTCCATTCACAGTAGCATAAAATGGAGTCCATTCTGGAGAGAAGTGCAGATTTAAGAGGAGGGTTCTGCATCTATCAGAAGTTTATAGTATAGTCTGTGAAATTGTCTGAGTTGGAAATTCCCTTTTATGTAGTTTGAAACTTTTATTCCAGGTTTGAATTAACTGGCATTGTTAGCCTGGCATTAATTAGGACAGTCCTACAGAACTGGACTAATGATGTGTGCTGCCTAAATGCTGAAGTCAATGCTTCTATAATAATTCTGCTATTTGTTTTGCTTCATTTCTTATGCCCATGAGATTCTCATTCACAGTAATTTATGTGGGTACTTACGCACATCATGTCAACTGTGCACCACTACAAACGATGACACAATTAATCCTGTATGCAAACATTTTAATGAAATATTATGGCAGAGGAAACAAAAGAACGGTAAGAAAATTGCACCTATCTCTGCAGGAAAATGATACAAAGCGGCTGTCCTCATTGGCAGGACTACAATATGTATGAGACATACTACCATTATTATCATCTGTATCAGTAGTACCTTTTTATTTATATCTGCAGCTACATTAAGGAACAGATTTTTGTATCATTCAACAGATACATTCTATTCCATCATAGTAACATAGGAGTAATATCCTTATAGCTATTTAAAGGGACCTGACAGAAAGTATCCTTCCTGATTTTATTTTTATGAAGGGTTATTGTCAGGCTACGTATAAAAACATCTTTTTGTAATTGTTATGAAAAAAATATCTTTTGGCATTTGCTTGGTTAAAAGCCTACATTGAACCTCAATCATCCAAAGATGACAGTAGAAATGCTCGGCCAGCGGAGTCTTTCCCTAAGGCCTCCGACACACTCATGTGAAAATCACGCACATGCCGAGAGACACGTATTTCCCCTGCGTGTTGCGTGCAGGTAAGTACGTGTCTCTGGTACGTGCGGGCCACGTGTGTTCTCCGCATGCTATCCGTGATAACATACGGAGAACAGGTTATTTACATACTCACGTGGTCCGCGCTGCTGTCCGTGGTGCTGATCTTCGGTCTCCAGCCCTGCCGTCTCCTCGCTGCTGCTGCTTCCGGCCGCAGTGAAGTGAATATTAATGAGTATAATGAGCGGCGGTCGGCAGCAAGTGGCAGCAGCGGCAGAGACAGGAGGGCTGGAGAAGGTGAGTTAAGGTTTGTTTTTTTTTTCTCTGACACGTGTGTTTTCTCTGGCATGTGTCACACGGGACCGCATCCACACTACACCCGTGTGGTACGGGTGCGGGCCGTGAGACACCCGTGCTGCCGGAGAAAACACTGACATGTCAGCGTTTAGAAAAACGCACACACACGTACAAACGCACACGGACACACATTCCGTGTGGTTTTACGTGTGTGTGCCTGCTACCATAGGGTAGCATTGCTGTACGTGTCTCCGTGCCGCCGGTACGTGTAAAAAAATGGCAAACACGTCCCGGCGGCATGGATGTGTGTCGCAGGCCTAAGAAAATTATCTTTTTTATGAAGACTCTCAGAAGCCAGACCTCATGTGATTAACTCAACTTCAGTGAGACTCTCAGACTTCAGGGTTCGCACACACTGAGACATCCGTTTTCACACGTATTGTAAACCTGGACACACACAGACCCATTAAATTTAATGGTCTTGCGCACATGTTTGTGTTTACACACGGACCGTGTGTCCATGTGGAGGTCACGTGTGTCCATGTGCTCCACACGTAGACATGTCAGTTATCTGCTGGCAGCACGGGTGTCACACAGACCACACACACTGATGTGATCACCTTTTGTGCCTTCCCTGTTTCCTCATAGACTGTAAGCTTACGAGCAGGGCCCTCACTCCTCTTGGTATCTTAATTTTGTTATTTTGTATTGTCTCATATTGTCTGTACATGTCCCCTCTGATTTGTAAAGCGCTGCGGAATATGTTGTCGCTATAAAAATAAAAATTATTATTATTATTATCCATGTGACATTAGTGTCACATGTACCAGAGAAAACACATGTCACATAAAAATAAAGAATTTTTGTAGTTACCTGTCTTCGGCACTGCTGTCTCTGCCTCTGTTGCTGCTTCCGGGCCAGTTCATTATGCTCCTTGCATATTCACTACACGCACTGCGGACTCGGAAATAATAGCAGAACAGGAGACAGCAGCGCCAGGGACAGGTAAGTATACTAAGTCATGCTGTCTGTGTACTATCCGGAAGTCACACGGATAACTTCGGGACAGCACACATAGAACACACACATTACATATGAAATAGCAAATGGACTTCACTCGTCCCACTTTTCTGGATAAGAATGGGACCGATTTTTTTATACACCAGTGTGAGAGAGTCCTCACAGTAGAAAAATCAAGCGTTCTGAGCAACTGAATTGCTGAGTATAGCAAAAATGACGATGAAAAAGATCCAGTGAAAGGGGATCCTGTAAATTATCAATATCATGTTAATAACAGGGGTCAGAGGAGTATGTCATGATTGCTTCTGATAAACAGTGAAGTGAATAGTCAAGCAAACACAATGTTGGTGCACTAACTAATGTCCCCAAATGCACAACTCATTGCCTCTAGCACAGATGGGCTACAACTAACCCAAGTGCCATTCCCGTCTAAAAGAAAAAGGCAAAACTCCAGCATGCAAACAAGTGTCAAAATAGCATCACTGAGCAGTAGAAAAAGATGGATCAAATATATACAATAGTGTTGAGCGAGTAGTTAACTATTTGTACTCTCTATGCTGTTAGTGAGTACTGTCCACTACTTGCATATTCGTTACGAGTGGCGGGCACAATGTAAGTCAATAGGAAATACTTGATAAGTAGCGAATAACCCGAAAGCTGTACTTTTTGTGTGAGTAGCGAATAGTACGACTTTCCGGTTACTCGCTACTTAGCAAGTATTTCCCATTGACTTACATTGTGCCCGCCACTCGTAACGAATATGCTAGTAGCGGACAGTAGTCGCTAACAGCATAGTGAGTACGAATAGGTAACTACTCGCTCAACAGTAATATACAGCTTTCTGCAGCATCTTGCTGATGGCAGGGTCAGGATTAGGCACAGGCAGCCTGAATTGATAAACTCTTCAAGTCAGGTGTCAAAAGCTTTGGTGCTTTTTTCTCTCTACAGGCTTCTGTATGGAGCCTAAAAAACGGATGTAAAAACGCAGTTACTTCTTTTAGGCCCGTTTCACACGACAGTGAAAACCACTGACGTTCTTCACTGACGTGTAAAACACGCACATGTCCCTCCATGTTCCGTGATTCACGGCACACATGGGTTGTCCATGTGCAATCCGTGATCCGTGATTGCACATGGACAGTACTCACCTGCCTTCACTGCTGCTGTCCATGGTGCTGATCTCCTCGGGTCTGCAGCGTCCGACCACCGCTCTCAGCACCTACTTCCTAGTCGGCAGTTCCTACTTTCATGAATATTCATGAGCCAGGCAGGAGCTGCTGAAAGCAGAGGCTGCAGAGCGAATCGCAGGCAAGGTAAGTTGAAAATTTTTAATATTTAATATGTCCGTGATTTTCTTGTACATGTTTCGCTGATCACACATGGATCACACCATAGTGTGGTCCGTGGGTCATCAGTGATGCCAGACAAAAACTGACATGTCTCCGTGCAGAATCACGGCCACGCGTGCACACTGCACGGAGACACGTTCAGTGAAAAATCACTGATGTGTGAGCAGACCCATCGATTATAATGGGTCTGCATATGTCAGGGATTCTGGTATGTTTAAAAAAAAGCACAAACGTACCAGAATCACTGACGTGTGAAAGGGGCCTTAAGTGCAGAATCAAAGCTTTTCTGTTCTATTAAAACCACATTCAGGCCTGAAACACACGTCCTTGAAAACCACGTGCGTGTAATACGGGTCGTTTTTCGGGTCCGTTTTCTGTTTTTTAGGTCCGTTTTTATGGTATGTGTGGCCTGCGTGTGTATCCCGTATGCTAGCCGTATGTGCGTGTGAAATGTCTGTGGGTGCGTGTGTCGCGGGCGGGGAGGACGCCGCCACTGCTGCGCTCTCGCTAACGCTCGGGTCTGGCACTGCTGCGGCTGCTGCTGCTTGGTGGCTCAAGCGGTGGGCCGGATCCGGGGACTCAAGCGGCGCTCCTCGCCCGTGAGTGAAAGGTGTGCTTGGTTTGGGGGATTTAGTCCGTGACGCCACCCACGGGTCGTGGTGAAGATGGGCACCACCGCTGCTGGTGACGGGGATCCCGGGAGCGATGGTAGGGAGCAGCTTGGATGTTGTTTTCCCCCTCCGTGGGTAGGGGTCGGTGGTCCCGGGGCCCGATGATGTTGTGACGGGGAGGCAGGGTCGGTGAGGTGCAGGGTTGCAGGGGCAGCGCGGCGCGGTGCCGGATGGCACGGGTGTACTCACTCAGCAAGAAAGGTACAAAGTCCTCGGTAAACCAAACGGCTGGATGGACGGGTCCCGCAGCCGGCTGCAGTGTTTCTCCCCAGACAGGTGATGGCGGCTGTCTTTCCCTGCACCTTGATGTTCTCCTTCTGACTACTATGAATTCCCAACGGTAGTCCACTCCCCGGTATATGGGTACGAGAGGAGCCCGTTTGCTCGCAGGCGCTGGCCCTTGGGTCTCTAGCCTTAGGCGGTAACTGTATACCCTCACGGTGTGGGCTGTTGCCTTCAATCAGGACTTTTGCTGTTGTGAAACCCCTGGGGTTCCAGTCACATTCGGATCTGACTATTGTCGGCGGCTCCAAGCCTAGCTGGGGTCCGATGGCCCTGCCTGTGTGTGCTGGCTTCACTTCGCTCCCCGGTCGGTACCGGTGGGCCGTCGCGCGTCCCTGGTCCTATGGTTCCGCATTGCTCCACCACTCCTGCAGACGCCCACCACCATCTGCCAACCTTGCTGTCAGTGCCTGGGCCACAAACCCAGACACCCAAGTGCTCACTCCTCTCACTTCAAACTCCAAACTCTATGTGTCACTTTTCCCGCCTCCAGGCCTGTGAACTCCTCGGTGGGTGGGGCCAACCACTTGGCTCCGCCCCACCTGGTGTGCACATCAGATACTGGAGGGAGGCAACAAGGGTTTTTGTTTGGCTGGTGTCCCTGTCTAATGGGGGTGGGGGGTGTTTGTATGTTATCTGTGACGACCTGGCTAGGCCAGGGCGCCACACGTGTGAAACTTAACTGACATGTGTTTGTGTTTTCCGTGAGAAATGTTGCGTGTGTGATGCAAAATGTCATTACTACATGTCGGCTGACAGCAGACAGAGTTGCGCGATGAGAATGAACTCGGGTGAACTTCACTCTGTCTCAACTCTGTCTGTGTGCCGCGTAATGATTAGCGGTCACCCGTGAAGGATTCACCGGTGACCGCTAATTCCCCGAGCGACGGAAGTGAGCAGCCCTCATGAGCAGCCCTCTCTCATACTCACCGATCCCTGATCACCAGCGTGGCGCTGCACGGCATTCACACTGCTCTGGCGGCTTTTATTATTTTGAAAAAGCCGGCCGCTCATTAAACAATCTCGTATTCCCTGCTTTCCCCGCCCACTAGCAAATATGATTGATTGCAGTCTGACACGCCCACACGCTGAGTGACAGCTGTCTAACTGCAACCAATCACAGCCGCCGGTGGGCGTGTCACTATGGAGCATAGAAATAAATAAATAAATTAATAAAAAAAACGGCGTGCGGTCCCCCCAAATTTAATACCAGATAAAGCCATATGGCTGAAGGCTGGTATTCTCAGGATGGGGAGCCCCACGTTATGGGGAGCCCCCCAGCTTAACAATATCAGCCAGCATCCGCCCAGAATTGATGCATCCATTTGCTGCGACAGTTCTGGGACTGTACCCGGCTCTTCCCGATTTGCCCTGGGCGTTGGCAATCAGGGTAATAAGGAGTTAATGGCAGCCCATAGCTGCCACTAAATCCTAGATTAATCATGTCAGGCGTCTCCCCGAGATACCTTCCATGGTTAATCTGTAAGTTACAGTAAATAAACACACACACCTGAAAAAATCCTTTATTTGCAATAAAAACCACTAACAAATACCCTCGTTCACCAATTTATTCAGCCCGAAAAAACCCTCCATGTCTGGTGTAATCCACGGAGTTCCAGCGTTGCTTCCAGCTCTGCTACATGGAGGTGACAGGAGCTGCAGAAGACATCGCTGCTCCTGACAGTTCCATGCAGCAACTGAAGAGAGACGCTGGACCATCCTGGAGTATGCCGGACATGGAGGGCTTTTTCGGGCTTATTAAATTGGTGAACAAGGCAATTTGTTAGTGTTTTTTTTTTCTAATAAAGGATTGTTCGGGTGTGTGTGTTTATTTACTGTAATTTACAGATTAATCATGGAAGGTATCTCGGGGAGACGCCTGACATGATTAATCTAGGACTTATTGGCAGCTATGGGCTTCCAATAACTGCTTATTACCCCGATTGCCAACGCACCAGGGCAAATCGGGAAGAGCCGGGTACAGTCCCAGAACTGTCGCAGCAAATGGATGCGGCAATTCTGAGCGGCTGCTGGCTGATATTGTTAGGCTGGGGGGCTCCCCATAACATGGGGCTCCCCATCCTGAGAATACCAGCCTGCAGCCGCATGGCTTTATCTGGCTGGTATCAAAATGGGGGGGGGGCCGCACGCCATTTTTTTTAATTAATTATTTATTTATTTCTCTGCTCCATAGTGACACGCCCACCGGCGGCTGTGATTGGTTGCAGTTAGACAGCTGTCACTCAGCGTGTGGACGTGTCTCACTGCAACCAATCATATTTGCCGGTGGGCGGGAAAAGCAGGGAATACGAGATTGTTTAATGAGTGGCCAGCTTTTTCAAAATAGTAAAAGCCGCCGGAGCTTTTATAACAGCTGTGCAGCGCCGCGCCGGAGATCGGGGAACGGTAAGTATGAGAGAGGGGGGGGGAACTGACCGATAGACAGCGAGAGGGACAGATAAGACAGAGAGACCAACCGACAGACATAGAGAGAGACCGACCGACCGACGGACTGAGGGAGAGAACAACACAGAAAAAAAAAAAACAACATCACATGAAAAAAGCACAAAACATAGATGGAGCATACAGAGATGCGTCCGTGTCACTTAGGCGTGCGCACAGACCCATTGACTTTCATTGGGTCCGTGTGTGCGTGTTCCGTGATGAAAACGGATATGCTTCCGTGCAAAACGGAGACACAAACATAGCACGCACACGGACACACGGACCTTAATGAAAAACGCACATGTGTCCTCAAACATTAAATAACATTGGTGCACGTTTGCCCGTGTCTCCAGTATACACGGAAACGGACCGAACACGCACGTATTTCACGGATGTGTGTTAGAGGCCTCAAACACAGCTTCAGATTTGCACCAAAAATTCGTCAAATATGGGGAAATTACATTACACCAGGGATGGATGCCGCTGTCTGCAGATAACACTCGATCATAATGATGACAGTGATAATTAAACATATCTGCACACTGATGAAGGTCACCTTCACCGAAACATTTGATATCTGGAAAATTAAAATAAATAGAACAAAATCACCTACTGAAGGCCAAGTATTGCTTGATATGACATATGGGTTTGGAACCTACTTGTGCACCGCCCAGCCAAAAGTGCCGTGCTATCCTTATCTATAAATATAGGGAAAAAGACATAAAAAATGCAGCAAAAATTCAATAACCAAAGAAGACTAATATTGCGCTGTTTGGTGCAGACACCTGCAGAAAGTAAAAAACACAGTATTTATGCAGTGTGTGAACATGGCCTTTCAAACACAGAAAAGCCAGATGTCTTATTGTGAAACTACTTCAAGATGAGAAAGTTCTCACTGCTACGATTATGAATGAAAGAACAAAAATAAATCTCCAGGTCTTAGATCCGCAACACACATCTGTTTAATTTGTACGTGTGCGGTACGAATTTGCACGTACCGGAGACACGTACACACGACGACCCATGTTATTCAATGGTAGATGGCACACACACGTAAAATCACACGGAACGTGTGACCGTGCGGTAAGTACGTGTGTGCGCTTTTCTGCACGGACGACATGTCCGTTTTTGGCCGGCAGCACGCAGGCATGGACCCGCTTTAGTCTATGGGTCCGTGCCTGCACGTATCGCACACGGAGTATGTCCGTGTTCAGCACGTTTCCTGCGTGTGCGTTTTTACACTAGCGATCTTTTCTTTTGTTTTTTTTAAATTAAATTCAGTATACTTACCTTTTTTCTGCTGTTCTCAGTCATACTTACATTGGCGCTCGGTTTTTTTCTTCCCCCGGCTCATACCGCTCCCCGATCACCAGCGCGGCGAGGAACAGCTGAGCAGAGAATACGCAGCAACAATTACTTTGAATATGCCGGCCACTCATTAATCAATCTCATATTCCCTGGTTTCCCCACCCACAGACGCCTGTGATTGGTTGCAGTCAGACACAGGCCCTCCCACGCTGAGTGACAGGTGTCTCACTGCACCCAATCACAGCAGCCGGTGGGCGTGTCTATACTGTGCAGTAAAATAAATAAATAAATAATTAAAAAAAAACGGCGTGCCGTCCCCCCAATTTTAATACCAGCCAGATAAAGCCATACGGCTGAAGGCTGGTATTCTCAGGATGGGGAGCCCCACGTTATGGGGAGCCCCCCAGCCTAACGATATCAGTCAGCAGCCGCCCAGAATTGCCGCATACATTATATGCGACAGTTCTGGGACTGTACTCAGCTCTTCCCGATTTGCCTTGGTGCGTTGGCAAATCGGGGTAATAAGGAGTTATTGGAAGCACATAGCTGCCAATAAGTCCTAGATTAATCATGTCAGGCGTCTCCCCGAGATACCTTCCATGATTAATCTGTAAATTACAGTAAATAAACACACACACCCGAACAATCCTTTATTAGAAAAAAAAAACACTAACAAATTGCCTTGTTCAGCAAATTTAATAAGCCCGAAAAAGCCCTCCATGTCCGGCGTACTCCAGGATGGTCCAGCGTCGCATCCATCTCTGCTGCATGAAGGTGACCGGCACTGCAGAAGACACCGCCGCTCCTGTCAGCTCCACGCAGCAAATGAGGTGAGTAGCGCGATCAGCTGAGCTGTCACTGAGGTTACTCGCGGCCAACGCTGAAAACAGCTGATCGCGCTATTCCCTTCATTAGCTGCGTGGAGGTGACATGAGCGGCGGTGTCTTCTGCAGCTCCGGTCACCTTCATGCAGCACAGCTGGATGCGACACTGGACCATCCTGGAGTACGTCGGACATGGAGGGCTTTTTCGGGCTTATTAAATTGGTGAACAAGGCAATTTGTTAGTGGGTTTTTTTTTCTAATAAAGGATTGTTCGGGTGTGTGTGTTTATTTACTGTAATTTACAGATTAATCATGGAAGGTATCTCGGGGAGATGCCTGACATGATTAATCTAGGACTTATTGGCAGCTATGGGCTGCCAAAAACTCCTTATTACCCCGATTTGCCAACACACCAGGGCAAATCGGGAAGAGCCGGGTACAGTCCCAGAACTGTCGCATATAATGTATGCGGCAATTCTGGGCGGCTGCTGACTGATATTGTTAGGCTGGGGGGCTCCCCATAACGTGGTGCTCCCCATCCTGAGAATACCAGCCTTCAGCCGTATGGCTTTATCTGCCTGGTATTAAAATTGGGGGGGACCGCACGCCGTTTTTTTTAATTATTTATTTATTTATTTTACTGCACAGTATAGACACACCCACCGGCTGCTGTGATTGGGTGCAGTGAGACAGCTGACACTCAGCGTGGGGGGCGTGTCTGACTGCAACCAATCAGAGGTGTCTGTGGGGGGGAAAGCAGGGAATACGAGATTGATTAATGAGCGGCCGGAATATTCAAAGTAATTGTAATTGTTGCCGCGTATTCTCTGCACAGCTGTTCCTCGCCGCGCTGGTGATCGGGGAGCGGTAAGTATGTGAGAGGGCTGCTCACTTCAGTCACTCGGGGGATTAGCGGTCACTGGTGACCTGTGATCCTGTTGATCCTTCACAGGTGACCGCTAATCAGTACGCGGCACACAGTCAGAGCCGCGGCATGACAATGAAGTCGGGTGAAGTTCACCCGAGTTCATTCTCATCGCGCAACTCTGTCTGCTGTCAGCCGACATGTATCAACGACATTGTGCAACACACAAACGGACATTCCACACGGATATTCCACGTACACATACACTGGCATTTTACACACAAACACGGACATTTTACACGTACACACGGCTCACATATGCCATCACACGGATGCCATACGTACCGGAGAAACGCCCCAAAAAAACGGAACACGGACCCGAAAAACGGACCGTGTCACACGGACTTTTTTTTGCAGAAGTGTGTTTTAGGCCTTAACTAGAGAGAAGCAGGACACACATATGACATCGCTCTAGTCCTGGATAATCAAATGCCATGCCAGGACGCCGGAAGGTAAGAGGTTCGCGGCCTCCCGTACAGCCACTGGGTACCATTGAACTGGATGCTGGACCAGAGTCCTGTGAATGATTCTGCTCATCTTTAGTCTCAACCATGTTGAATACAGCAGACAGTCCCTGATTTAGGTCTACTGTATGCCCTGCAATCCTGGATGTCTACTGAATGTTCATCTTTGCTAAATGGGTGTGGCTAGGGATATGGTGAAAACTTGTTGTTGTGCGCAACTCATGGTTTGCCCATCTTTCTGTTCTTCAAGAGTTGGGATGTATGTGTGGTGCACCCCAGTGGTCTGGTTGCCACAGTAACATTGCCCTTCTCACAGGTAGTGACGTTATACCTGGAAGCAAGAGAGGGGTCTCCCATACTAGGTGCACCAGCACTCAACACTTCCTTACTTCAGACCAGAAGGGGGAGCTCAAGAACCTGGTTTGAGGGGAGCTTCCCTTTGCATTCTGGCCTGAAGGAGGGTTTAGTACAGACACAGAAGTGAAGCTGATAGGCAGAACAAGTCAGGAGGAGAGAGAAGATGGTCGCTGAGAAGGGAGCTGCGCCAAAGCTTCCTCAGGGCAGAGCACAGAGGACCGTAAACCAGAGTCCGAGGTTGCATGGGTTCTGAAGTCCCCGCAGCTAAATCCGGAGGGCAGGAGACTGCAGGTCTTTTGGCCCACAGAGCGCCCGAGGCACAGCAGCATAGTAGAGCCAGGAGCCGTGACCAGCGGAACGGCACCAGTAAAAGACTCGTGCTGCCTATCATACAGGTGAGAACCACTACCGAGTAAAAGGTAAAGGAAACAATGGCTCCTGTGTTGTCCAGTTATTGCCGGTGTCCTCAGCCCTGCACCCCAACGTTAAGTCCCTCCATCATTAGTAAAGACTACTACTCCCAACAGCCCTAGAGCCTAGCTCTACCTGTGGAGAGCTATACCAACTCAGCTGCATCACCACCGACCCAGAGGGAACTGAACAGCAGCGGCGGCACCTATCTTGCTGTATACCACAGGTGTGGCGTCACGACATTTCCCCTGTAAATATTCCCCCACCATCATCAGCCATTTATTAAAACGACACCCCCGGGGTCACAAAACCGGGCCCTGTCGCCGTGACATCCTCTGAGCAGCACAGAGCCGGCCCGGTAATGAGAAACCCCCAGGCCCCAGTGTGGGTGTGTCATATGCATCCCTTCCTTTCAGCCAGCTGCCATAGGGGCCCCCCGTGCAATCACCATCCTAAACAGTATCAGCATGCTATGCACGCCAATACAGATAAACACTGTGGTAGGGTAGGGCATTTTGTATGCTGCGAGTCGATTTAGAGTTTGCAGCATGCAGAACAGCAGGGAGAAAACGTCATCAACCTAGGACCGATGACTTCTGTGTGCGCCTACAAGATGACATCACCTCGTTGGTCCACTCACACTTCCACCCTGTCTGCCGTCGGTCTGTCCAGGATCCAGGCTTAGGTGAGATTTTTTTTATTATATTAGTACTTGTGGGTCTTGAACTGTGCACTATAATACAGTATGGGGGCTACTGGAGCTATCATATAGTGTGTGGGGGGGCTGCTTGGTGCCATAATACAGTGTGTGAGGGCTACTGGGGACCAACATACATTGTGCGGGGGCTATGGGGGGGCATAATACAGTATGTGGGGCAGGAGTCCATCATACAATGTGGGAGGCTATTATGCATTTCAGAGGCTACTGGAGGCCATATACAGTGTGTGGGGTCTATTACAAGCCATCATACAATGTGGGGCTACCAAGGGCCATCATACAGTGTATGGGGCTACTAAGGGCCATCATACAGTGTGTGGCGCTACTGAGGGCCATTATGCAGTGTGGAAAGCTATCATGCAGTGTAGGGGCTACTGGAGGCCATAATGCAATGCGGGGCTATTATGGTTCCGATCATATTATATGTAGGGAGCTGTGGACCGTTATGATGTGTATAATGGGAACTATATATGCGGAGACTCAGCATACATTATTAACCCCTTCACCCCCGGGCAATTTTCCGTTTTTCATTTTCGTTTTTTTCCCTCCCCTTCTTCCGAGAGCTGTTATTTTTTTAATTTTTCCTTCAGTATTGCCATATGAGGACTTATGTTTTTGTGGGACAAGTTGTATTTTTGAACGAAACCATGACTTTTACCATATAGTGTACTGGAAAACAGGAAAAAAATTCTAAGTACCGTGACATTGCAAAAAAAAGTGCAATTGCACTATTGCTTTTGAGTTATTTTATTCAGTGTTCACTATATGGTATAATTGATGTGTCCATATGATGCCTCAGATCAGTACGAGTTTGTAGATACCACACATGAATAGGTTTATTTTCATATAAGGGGTTAAAAATAATTAAGAAGTTTGTCCAAAGAAAATTGCACTTTTTTTTCCATGACCTGAAGCATTCTCATTTTTAGGATCTGATTGAATAGTGAAGGCTGCAGCCAATCAGAAGCGGGGTGGGCCGCTTCTATTGGACGTCTGCCGTGTGACGTCGTTGTGACGCCGCACACACCGCCCCCTTAGAAAGGAGGCGGTTCGCCGGCCAAAGCGACGTGGCAGGGAAGGTAAGTTAATGTGATGGGTGTTAGCGATGTTGTGCGCCACGGGCCTTGGTGGCCGCCATATTTGATAAACTGCAAGTAGCCTTTGAGACCCGCACGGAGGCGAAGCTAAGGATGCAACTGTTGGCAGCGTCCACAGGACAGCATTGGAGACTATGCCCTAAGGTTACAAACCGCTCTGTGCACTCTAAGGGGCACTTTGCACACTATGACATCGCAGGTGCGATGTCGGTGGGGTCAAATTGAAAGTGACGCACATCCGGCATCGCAGGCGATATCGTAGTGTGTAAAGCCTTTTTGATACGATTAACGAGCGTAAAATCGTCGTAATCGTATCATCGGTGTAGCGTCGGTCATTTCCATAAATTGGAAATGACCGATGTTACGATGTTGTTCCTCGTTCCAGCGGCATCACACATCGCTGTGTGTGAAGCCGCAGGAGCAAGGAACATCTCCTACCTGCGTCCTGCGGATCATGCTAGCTATGCGGAAGGAAGGATGTGGGCAGGATGTTTACGTCCCACTCATCTCCGCCCCTCCGCTTCTATTGGCCGCCTGCCGTGTGATGTCGCTATGACGCCGCACGACCTGCCCCCTTAATAAGGAGGCATGTCGCCGGCCAGAGCGACGTCGCAGGGCAGGTGAGTGCATGTGAAGCTGGCGTAGCGATAATGTTCGCTACGGCAGCTATCACCATGATATCGCAGCTGCGACGGGGGCGGGGACTATCGCGCTCGGCATCGCAAGCATCGGCTTGCGATGTCATAGTGTGCAAAGTGCCCCTTAGGCAAGTAGACCCTATCAATGAGCTGGAGAGCAACAAAATGCTTGTAGAGCATCTCCTGCAGGGGCTGGAGGATCACAAGCAGCTACGGCTGTGGGCCCTGGAGCATCCGGACTTAAACATTGCAGTCCTAAAGGACCGGGCCATAAAGGCTTTACAAACCTCTGAGGCTAGTGACTCTGTACCATCATCCTGGCCAGCTGATACCTCCCACCTGCTGGTGAAACCTCCTCTATTAGCCTTACCAGCACCTGCAGTGCCAACAGCACCCCCTGGAGCTCCCGGTGACCTGTCATCCCACGTTCAACAGCTGACCAAGGATGTCGCCAGGATCCTTGAGGCCATGCAGCTCCAGCCAAAGACCAAGCTGGCGGAGAAGATCCAGCTCGCCGACAGCCCTGAGGATGCCCCCTGGATGCAGAGAAGGAGCAACTGCCGGTATGGACAACCCGTTTGCTACAGGTGCAACAAGACCGGCCACTACTCCCGTTGGTGTCCTTTAAACGAGCAACCCCTGAGGCCATGGGCCAATCCTCAGGAATAGATCAACTAGGCCCAGCTGATTGGCGCGAGTGGTATGTCGGAGGCCGCCCCATCATCTCCCTCACCGTAGCCGGGATCCCGACGATTGCACTTCTGGACACTGGCTCGCAGGTAACGACTATACCCTATGTACTGTACAAACGTTACTGGTCTGATGATGACCTTACCCCGCCAGATTATGGCCTTATTATTATTGCATCCAATGGGCTCCCAATGACCCAAGTGGGGTTTAAGGAAGTGACTCTTAAGGTGGGGAGAGTGGAGTTAGAGCACCAAGGACTTATAGTGGTGCAGAATGACCCTAGTAATCGTAATCCAAAAATGGTCCTAGGAACCAATGTTATTGAAAATTGTATGGGGAAAGTATTGCACTTGTGACGCCCTGGCCTATCAGGTCATCACAGGGTGCCGTGCAGTCTGCCCTTCTGCATGGTACCTGCTCCTCCTTGGTTACGGGTCCTGTCCCTTTGGTGTTGCTAAGAACAGGTGTGCACAAATCCTGAGGAACACTCTGCACCACACCCACCAGACACCCATTGGGCAGCCTGAGGGGAATAGGGCCGTCCATATGGAGGGAGGGTAGAAGGAGGGCCAGAAGTGTAAGGAGTAGAGGAGTAGGAGTAGCAGAGAGGAGAAGTGTCAGTGAGCAGTGACAGGAAGGTCACGCTGCGGAGCTGGGCTCCTGTACCCGTCCCAGGTGCCAGACGTTGGCCTGGCCTGGAAGGAGCTGGAACCCTGGTCGCAGGGGGTACTGCCACGGAGGGCAGATCGGCGACCTTGTGCTACAACCGGGCAGGGGCCAGGGCACGAGGGGGTACGCGGACCCTAGGCTGGGAAGTAGCTTTATGCAGCCCAGTAATTCACCTGACGAGGACGGAATCTTCATGAACCACTCTCCACCCGCTCCAAAATCGGAGTACTAGCACACTGAGAGGGATAGGACTTCCCAAAACCGTCCAGAAAATCCCAATCGTGAACCCTGAGCGCAAGCTCACTCTGCTAGCCACGCAGGTGAGCGGGACCCGAGTAGTTTTAAGCGAAAGGGATCTACCAAGTGTAAACACAGTGCCAAGGGACAAGGCGTCAGACCTACCAGCAACGCCAGAAGGGCACAGACCCAACGTGTTCAGACTAAGGCTGTTCAAGACTTTGGTTTACCTGGTGTCAGTATCTCTGGACTGTGTGAGTACGTTGTGCCCTTTTGCTTCCAACAGGTCCCCAGGCTGCCATCACCGAGCCCCGGGACACCTTCCCCTGACCACGGAGGGGTTAACATCACTAGCTGCCATCCCATCGCTCCCGGGCGCATCCCCACCTCTCTCCTAAACACAGCAGTGGTGGTATCCCACTTTTACCACGAACCGTGGGTGGCGTAACGAACACTATCCAATCCACCCTTCCTTCCCCCCCCTTTATTTTCGAGAGGCCGCGCGACCCCGCCTCGGGTTCGGAGACCCCTCGAGCCACTGCGGATCCGGATCCGAGCAGCCGGTCAGCTGTCACGGGGGCGGCACACACTTACTTTAGCAGCTATCTGCCATGGCAGGAGTGGACCGGCAGAGGGTCCTGCAACGTGAAATCTGGGCCCTCCTGCAGTGGCAACAGGTGAATCTGTCTGGTGGAGGGATTGGTAGTGTGCGAGTGATGGATGTAGCACCCCTGGTAGTGCCTCCGTGAAGTGAGATGATGATTTGGTGTAGGGCAGCAGTAGGTACCCGTGGAAAAGATTATCAGGCGGTGGTGGAGCCCCTGCCTTCAGAACACTGGCCCACAGTTTTGACAGCCAGAGGAGTGATTGATGTCCGGAATGGGAGAGTGCCCATGAGAGTGATAAATTGTAGAGAGGAAGAGGTTAAGCTATCCAGATATGCCACCACTGCTAAGCTATTCACAGTAGATACACATGCCATCCAAGCAGCTGCATCCACCATCAATGCACCCCAACCAGTCAATGATAGTTCATTGAGTCAGACAGACGAGTGGTGTCAAGAACTACACGTAGGCACTGACCTCACACCTTCGCACCACAAGGAGGGGGTCTATAGGGAAGTGCAGGAGTACGAGCAGGTCTTCAGTAAACACCCGCTAGACTTTGGGAGGATCAAGGGGGCCCAACACTACATTCCCACAGGCGTACACCCTCCCATCAAAGAGAGGTATAAGCAGAGGCGTTTCTAGGGGGGCGGCTGGCGGGGCATCTGCCCCGGGTGCAGCTGTCAGGGGGCGCTGTTGAGCCGACTGATGCGGCGGTCTGTGTCTCCTCGGCGGCTGTGTGTTGCCGCCCCAGTACTGGCCGCACGCTATTCTGAGTCCCGGCTATTCTGAGTCCACGGCTCCCACTGCTCAATTGTCCTTGTATCTGTCAGACGCGAGGACAATTGAGCGGCGCCCGCAGCCCTGACTTCCAGGTCTGAGTCTGTAATGTGATCAGGTCAGCTGATCACACTGCTGACCCGGAAGTCAGGGCCGCTTCGCAGAGGTGGCAGAGAGCGTCGGTGATAAGTGCTCCAGTGTGGAGCTGAAGACACGGAGGAGGAACATTATGGGGCGAGGTATCTATGGACACAAAATGTGGAGACAGAGGGAGAGGAGAGGGAACTATCTGTGGAAACAATATGGGTGGACGGGGGGGGAGGGGGCAGTATCTATATACACTGCATGGGGGAGAGGGGGTGGGGAGAGGTAACTATCTGTGGACACACTATGAGGGGACAGAGGGTGGGGAGGGGGTAGTATCAATATACAATGTATGGGGGAGAGAGGGTGGGAAAAGGGAACTATCTGTGAATACACTATGAGGGGGGACAGAGAGTGGGTAGAGGGAAGTATCTATATATACAGTATGGGGGAGAGAGGGTGGGGAAAGGGAACTATCTGTGGACACAGTATGGTGTGAACAGAGGAAGGGGAAGTATCTTTAGACACAGTATGCGGAGAGAGAGGATGAGGGGTGATGTATACAGACATAGTATAGGGAGAGATGGTGAGGGGTGATGTATACAGACATAGTATAGTGAGTGAGGGTGAGGGGTGATGTATACAGACATAGTATAGTGAGTGAGGGTGAGGGGTGATGTATACAGACATAGTATAGTGAGTGAGGGTGAGGGGTGATGTATACAGACATAGTATAGTGAGTGAGGGGTGATGTATACAGACATAGTATAGGGGGTGGGAGGTGATGTATGGGGGGAGCGAGGGTGAGGGGGGTATGTATACAGACATCGTATGTGGATTGTACAGCAAACGGGAAAGAAATTTTGAGGACACAGAAAAAAGAGTGACATGGTATGGGGAGTGAGGGGGAAAAGTATATGGACACAAAGGAGGTAGTGAGGAGACAGTAAGGGATGAGAAAAATGTAAGGGCATGGAATAGAGACTGGGTAGGGGTGGATGGGGCAGTATGGAGAGGGAGTAGCTTGTGGGAAAAGTATGAGGCCATAATGAGGATGGGTATGTGATGAGAGAGCACAGTATAAAGACTGGGCAGTATAGGGGGACACAGTGTAAAGGACGGTGTGAAGAGTCGGCTCAGTATGGAAAGGAGAGCATAGTGTGTGGGGCATGTATCAAAAGATGGACACTGTGGATCATATTTTGTGCAGAGAACACAATGAGGGGCCATTATTTATTCAGGGGCACAGTGTAGGGCAGATATTTTTTTTAAATAGGAGTATCATAATCATTCTGCTATTTTTAGGGGCATCGTTTTGATGAGCCACCCTCTAAGGCTCGAGTTCGGTTCGGTTCGTCGAACGGAGGCCGCGTTCGAGTTCGGTTCGACGAACCTTTAGATGAACCTCTTGAACCCCATTGAAAACAATGAGAGGCAAACACAAACACATAAAAACACATAGAAAACACCTTCAAAGGTGTCCAAAAGGTGACAAACAACTCCCAAGACACCACAAACACATGAGAAAGTGACAAGGACATATACTCATGCGAAAACAAAGCAGCTGGATGAGGAAAAAGAGGAGGAGACACAGATATAGGCATGTCATGCCCTTCTAAAATCATGTAAAACACAGCAAGGGGACTCCAGAGTTCACTTTTTTCCAAAAATTGGGCCCCACAGACACCACTTCAGTGGCATCACTTGTGCCCCAGTTGCAAACTTGATAGGTAGATTTGCATCAAGCACAGTCAAAAATACGCCAGCCTTAACTGTCCCCAGGATGACACCGGGGTAGGTAGCAAAGTCCTTGCTGAACCATGACTTGTTCATCTTGGCTCATTTTTAAAAACACATCAAGGGTACTCCAAGCAGAATCTCCCTTTTTTCCAAAATTTGGGCCACACACCCCACAACTTCAGTGGCATCACTTATGCCCCAGTTGCAAACTGGACAGGTAGCTTTGCATCAAGCACAGTCAAAAATACGCCAGCCTTTACTCTCCCTAGGATGACACATGGGTAGTAAAGTCCTTGCTGATCCATGACTTGTTCATCTTGATGAACGTTAGTCTGTCCACATTGTCACTGGACAGACGCGTGCGCTTGTCTGTCAGCACACACCCAGCAGCACTGAAGACACGTTTAGAGACAATGCTGCCTGCGGGACACGACAAGATCTCCAAGGCGTAAGTGGCGAGCTCAGGCCATTCTTCAAAATTTGAAGCCCAAAATGAGCAAGACTCCAGTTGCAAAGTCATGGCATCGATGTTCATTTGGAGATACTCCTGTATCATCCTCTCCAGCCGTTGACTATGTGTCAGACTTCTTGTCTCTTGTGGCTTTGCATTGGATGGTCTAAAAAAATTATGAAACAATTTCATAAAATTGCTGTTACCAGCACAAGATACGGTGTTGCAGGTACGGTTTGACTGATAATGACAAGACAGTGCCATGCTTGCCAAGTTACAACTGGGAGACTCATTCTGTGCACCACTGGTGTTTGGTGGAAAAGCCGGGTAAGATTGAGTAACAGCTTCTGCTGATACTCCTGCATACGTACGTCCCTTTCTATGGCTAGAATTATTTCGCCAAATTTGGACTTGTACCGGGGATCTAATAGTGTGGCAACCCAGTAGTCATCATCACTTCTAATTCGGACAATCCGAGGGTCATGTTGTAGGTAGTGCAGCAAGAAGGCGCTCATGTGTCTTGCGCATCCATGCGGACCAAGTCCTCGCTGTGTTTGTGGTGGCGAGGTGATAACAGTGCTTTCTTCCTCTGACATCTCCCCCCAACCTCATTCAACCGAAATTTGACCAAGGTCTCCCTCATCTGCTGAATCTTCCATTGCCATCGAGAGTTCGTCTTCCATTTCTTCCATTTCTTCCTGGTCTCCTGCACCTTCCTCAACATTTTGACTGCTACTATGCGCCCTTGTTAATCCCTCTCCCCCACCGTCCCATGGCATATGAATCCTCCTGTACTTCCTCTCCTTCCTCTTGTCCCAACCCCTTGACTCCGAATAGTGTTTAACGTGTGGTCCAGCATGTAAATGACTGGAATTGTCATGCTGATAATGGCATTGTCAGCGCTAAACATATTCGTCGCCATGTCGAAACTGTGCAGAAGGGTGCATAGGTCCTTGATCTGAGACCACTGCAGAAGCGTGATCTGCCCCACCTCTGCATCTCGTTGGCCCAGGGTTTACGTCATAACGTATTGCACCAAGGCTCGGCGGTGCTGCCACAATCGCTGTAACATGTGGAGAGTCGAATTCCAGCGTGTCGCTGCATCGCATTTCAGGCGGTGAACCGGCAGGCCGAAAGACTTCTGGAGCGATGCAAGTCGGTCAGCTGCAACGGTTGAACGGCGGAAGTGAGCAGAGAGTGACCATGCCCTGTGCAGAAGCCCATCTAGGCCAGGATAGTGGGTTAAAAATTGCTGGACAACAAGGTTCAACACGTGAGCCGTACAAGGCACATGTGTCACCTTGTCCAGGCGAAGGGCCGCACCCAGGTTTGCAGCATTGTCGTACACGGCCTTCCCAGGCTGCAGGTTGAGTGGAGACAACCATTTACGAAACTTGGACCGCAGAGCTGACCACAACTCCTCAGCTGTGGGACTCTTATTTCCCAGACATTTCAACGTAAAGACCGCCTGATGCCGTTGAGCTCTGCTGCCAGCATAGTAAAGAGGAGGGCGGGATTCCTTGTGCGCAGTTGCAACGCGGGTGGCCTGACCAGGCAGGCTTGGGGCGGAGGTGGAGGACCCAGACGAGGTTGAGGAGGCAGAAGCAGTGGAGGAACTTCTACATAAAGAAGATTGATGCACAAGTCGTGGGGATGGCAAGACTTGTTCAGCAGACCCTTCTCCATCTCTCACCATAGTTACCCAGTGCCCAGTCAGCGACATGTAACGCCCCTGTCCATGCTTACTGGTTCAAGTATCGGTGGTCAAATGCACCCTGTCACACACAGAGTTTCTCAAGGAAGCGGTGATGTTGTGTGCGACATGCTGGTGTAGCGCAGGCACTCCTTTCTTGGAGAAGTAGCTGCGACTGGGCATCTGGTACTGGGGCACTGCGACAGATATAAGGTCTCGAAAATCCTCTGTGTCCACCAGGCGGAAAGGCAGCATTTCGGTAGCCAAGAGCTTACAGAGGGTGAAAGTCAACCTCTTAGCTTTGTCATGGCTCGGAGGAAATGGCCTTTTATATGTCCACATCTGAGGGACCGAGATCTGGCTGCTGTGTGGAGATGGTGTTGAGTAGGGTGTCCCTGGAAAACTGCAGGTCTGTGAGGAAAGTGCAGGCGGAGACATGATGTTGCCTTCATCCAAAGTTGGTGCTCTTGATGTCTGAGATAGCTCTACACCAGCACTTGTTTCCCCTTCCAAAACAACTGACAACCTGGCAAGCAAACTGCCTGTTGCGGTTAAAGAGGTGGAAGGTCTGCGTGGAAAAACATGTGTGACAGCTGTCCCCACAGTCATAGTGGAAGAAGATCGCGCGGATGCACTTGAAGGGGCAGATGGTGGTTGGCCCGCTCCGCTAGGCCGCTTTGTAGCACAGTGAGCTTCCCACTGGGACTTATGCTTGTTATTCATGTGACGATTCATGGAAGAAATTGTCAAACTAGTGAGCTTTTGGCCTCTACTTATAGATTGGCGACCAATCTTACATATCACATGATTTGGGAGATCCTTTGCGAGGTCAAAAAAGGACCAGGCTAGTCAAGGCTTAGAGCCCATGCGACCTGCAGAGCCACCCTGACTTGTGCTCAGAGGCAGAGTTGTGGCTGAGGATGCAGTTGTTGACGTGCTTCCAGTACTCCGACTCTGTCCAGGAAGGCGCAAGATAACTTCGTCGTCAGTCGCATCCTCCTGCACCACATCTGCTGACCTCCTCGAGTGCGTGAATGTGGGTTGACAGTAAGTGGGATCTAGAACTTCATCATCAAGCGTTGTGTTTGCACTCCCCTCGCCCTCAGACCTAACCTCTTCCTGCCCTGACTGAATAGTTAAGTTGTCATCCCAATCTGGTATCTGCGTCTCATCGTCATCAGTATGTTCCTCATTGTCTCCACCAACAGGTGTTACAGTTTGGGAATGAGGGTGTACATTAGGCTCAGAAACTTGGTCATCAGGGCCTGAATTAGAGTCACAAAGGTTCTGGCCATCACTGCAGACCATTTCCTGGTCTGTACTCACTGTAGCTTGGGAGCAGAGCTCTGATTCCCAGGGTATAGTGTGACTGAATAGCTCTGCAGACTCAGCCATCTCTGTTACACCATACTCTGCATGGCAGGTGGAGACTTGAGACCTGGGAGAAAGCAAGTGCGATTGGGGTGACAACTCAGAGGACTGTTGTTTTTTGGATGTTGAAGTTGAGGTGGAGGAGAGGCCACTTGTTGGAGCACTTGCGATCCATTCAAGCATCTTCTTTTTTGGTGCATCATCTACCTTTTTTACAGTTGTTCGGTTCTGTAAAAAAGGGAGCACATCAGATTGGCCACGGAAAGTAGTAGACATCTTACTTTTGCTGGAAGATGGCCTTTCTTCAGCAGATGTTACTGTAGGTTTACCACCTGCCCCATGGACACAAACTTTTTTTCTTTTTCCAACACGCCTGTTCCCCTTACCACCAGCATCTGTCCTTTTGCCACTCATTTTGTTAGCAACAAGATTGGACACTTAAAATGTGGTAGCAAAAATGGAGAGGTGGTGTAGATTGCAGAAGTGGTCTAGCTTTATTGACAGCTGAAGAAACAACACTGAGTATCCCGGTCAATTTTAGTATGCCCCTAACAGTGGCACCACAGTTTGCAATTAGAATTACATAGCTAAAAATTGAAAGGTGTGTACAATGCAGTGGTGGTCTCGCTTTATTGACAGCTGACAAACCAACACTGAATATCCCGGTCAATTTTAGTATGCCCCTAACAGTGGCAGCACAATTTGCAATTAGAATTGCGTAGCAAAAATGGACAGGTGTGCAGCATGCACAGGTGCTGTGGGTCAGTGGACAGCAAATGAACACTAAGTTAGTATTCCAGACACTTTTAGGATGCCACAAAAAGTGTCAGCTCTTTGGGGTAATAAAATAGTGTGGCAAAAAATGGCCCGGTGGGTAGAATGCAGGGGTGCTGTGGGTCAGTGGACAGCAAAGGAACACTAACTTACTATTCCAGACACTTTTAGGATGCCACAAAAAGTGTCAGCTCTTTGGGGAAATAAAATAGCCTGGCAAAAAATGGCCAGGTGGGAAGAATGCAGGGGTGCTGTGGGTCAATGGACAACAAAGGAACACTAAGTTAGTATTCCAGACACTTTTAGGATGCCACAAAAAGTGTCAGCTCTTTGGGGTAATAAAACAGTGTTGCAAAAAATGGCCAGGTGGGTAGAATGCAAGGGTGCTGTAGGTAGCAGGACAGCAAAGCCCAGCACAGTGTTTGCACTGACCTGCCTAGCAGCTATGGCTATGAACGCCTGTAAATCAGCCCTGAAAAAGGGCTGAAATAACCAGTAGTCCCTAATCCCTAAAGCGCTGTGAATATTGCACTGTATCTCTATAGAGCACACAGCAGCAGTAGCAGCGGGAGCGGGAGCAGTGGCTGTCACCCACACGCAGCAGACAGATAATGGCGGCGACGGGGAAAATGGCCGTGCCTTATAGAGCAAAGACACGTGACATGCACAGCCTATGACACAAGCCCTTGCTTGTCTGGCAAAAATCCACTTTGCAGTGTGTGTCTCTGTGATTTGCTGACAGCCTGACCCGCCCCACTGTACGCGCGGTTAGGGGGAAAAAAAAAATGGCGATCGGCATTCTATCAGCACTCAGCAGCAGCACTGATCTAAACCCCGTCCCCCCGCACACTATCCACTGAATTTTGATAATAGCGTGATTCACAGTGACTCACAGTATTACAGTGAAAAGCCAGCTAGTAACTAGCTTAGCTCTTTGGTGCTCAAACTGTTCTCGAACGTAACTGGAACTGTCGAGCTTTTAGCAAAAAGCTCGAGTTCGGCGAGCCTCTCGAAAATCACTCGAACATGAAATTGGCGAACCTCGAGCCTCGAACATTGCTTAACTGTAGTGAATATGAAAAGTTATCATGGCATCAGGACAAAATGAAGAATAGAAAGAAACGACTCAAAGACAACATCATCTATAAGGTACCTAAATGTAAATGTTTATTTGTGATACTGGCTAGGTCTCATCATTAGGCCTCGGTCCCACTTGTGCATCGCTTCTGATGTGAGGGCGATGGGACCCCCACTGATCAGCTGTTCTTGGTGTAGGTAGCTGGAAATGCTTATTTCTGGATCTGCTCCGTCCTCTGATAGTGTCCGCAGCCGGGTACTGCATATCCGCCTCACTGATTTTAATAGGAACCTGCTGCCACTATCAGAAGACGGAGCAGATCCAGAACTGAGCCCTTCCGGCCACCTGCCACCACCGGCACGGCACCTAGAACAGGTGATTGGCAGGGGTGCCAGGTACCAGACCCAGACCAATCAGACATTGGTGACCTATCCTAAGGAAAGCCCATTGATGTTAAAGTAGTGGACAATCTCTTTAATAAAGTCTTGCGCCGTCTGTCAAGTTATGGATTACTATGTTTTTATTTATGTTGTTAGGAGCATTAAAGGGGTTGTCCAAGTTTGTGATGATATATATATATAACAAAGTTCACCGCACTCTCCAATAGTTTTTCATGCAACAGTGAGATTTATTCAGAAATATGGACGGTGGACAGAAGAAGGCAAGGGGAAAAACGTTTCGACCTGTAAGGTCTTTATCAGAAAATCGCTTGATGTAATGTGATCTGGGTGCTCCCGCGCCTGTGTCCCAGCTGATCCGTCAATGTGTCACACACATTTACGGATCAGCTGGGACACAGGCGCGGGAGCACCCAGATCTCATTACATCAAGCGATTTTCTGATAAAGACCTTACAGGTCGAAACGTTTTCCCCCTTGCCTTCTACTGTCCACCGTCCATATTTCTGAATAAATCTCACTGTTGCATGAAAAACTATTGGAGAGTGTGGTGAACTTTGTTATATGCTACCTGGGAGGTTATATCCCATCTACCAGCACCTCTTAATTTAACCGGCTGTGTGCACACTAATTCTATCATCAAGTTTGTGATGAGTCTGCAGTCACTCCTTGTGTCACTTTATATGACTTCTGAATTCTCACAGTTCACATACTGCACACTGTCAGGATTCTCTGGTGCCGGCGGTGACAGTGGGTGGTTACGAAGCTGCAAGTATGCGATTTACATAGATGTGGTCACGTGCTGAACAGACATGCTCAATGAAAATGAATTGACTGAGGCTGGACATGTCAAATCAGAATGTGGCCAGAAGTATACAAATCTCATACTTGTGCTCACATGATCGTCCACTCTTGTCACTGGCACCGAAGAATCCTAAAAGTGTGCAGAGCATGCATTGTAAGAATTCAGAAGCCTGAAGTCACAAATAGTCATTGCAGACTTTCATCTTAAACCTGGGCAACCCCTTTAATTAAAAAAATAAGTGTAGTAGTATCCTCAGTTCTAACAGCATGTTACTCACTGTCAGGATTCAGCTCTGCTTGCTGGTCACCACATGGCCACTCCACTCATATGTGATTTTCATACTTGCATGTGACAACTGGCATTTCTTCCTATCTTTGTCATTGAACATTGAGAGAATTATTAAGAGAAGCTTGTCATCACGTGACTGTAAGTATGCAAATCATGTATGAGTTATTGGTCACATGACTACCACCCAAACTGCCCTGGGCGGAGCGTCAAACTGAATTCTTGCCCCGGGTGCTGGAAAGCCTAGATACACCTCTGCTTTGTGGCACCATAAAGCATTTAACTGCAGTAAGGCTATGTCAACACACAGACCCCTCCGTGATAGCGTCTGGTGTACGGAGCGGCTGCTGCAGGATGTTATGGCTTTAGGCTATGTCCGCACGTTGCTTTTTACCTGCTTTTTACCTGCTTTTTTGCTGCTTTTGCAACTGCAGCGTTTAATGCCAAAATGGTTGTGTTCTGCTTTTCAAGCAAAGTCTATGGGAATTTGCGTTTCTTGTCCGCACTATGCAGTTCAAACTGCAGCCTTTTTGTTGCAGAACTTTGGTCAAAAACTCAGCTTTGCAGTGCAAAACCCAAATGGCAAAAACAAGCCCCCCTCACCAGATCTGTATGCCTCCAGCCCTCCAACCAGATCTGTATGCCTCCAGCTCCCCCACCAGATCTATATGCCTCCAGCCCCCCTCACCAGAAGTGTATGCCCCCCACCAGATCTGTATGCTTCCAGCCCCCCCACCAGGTCTGTATGCCCCCAACCCCCCCACCAGGTCTGTATGCCCCCAGCCCCCCCACCAGGTCTGTATGCCCCCAGCCCCCCCACCAGGTCTGCATGCCCCCAGCCCCCCCACCAGATCTGTATTCCCCCAGCCCCCCCACCAAATCTGTATGCCTACAGCCCCCCTCACCAGATCTGTATGCTTCCAGCCCCCAACCAGATCTGTATGCCTCCAGCCCCCCACCAGATCTGTATGCTTCCAGCCCCCAACCAGATCTGTATGCCTCCAGCCCCCCCCACCAGATCTGTATGCCTCCAGCTCCCCTCACCAGAACTGTATGCCCCCCACCAGATCTGTATGCCTCTAGCCCCCCCACCAGATCTGTATGCCCCCAGCCCCCCCCACCAGATCTGTATTCCCCCAGCCCCCCCACCAAATCTGTATGCCTACAGCCCCCCTCACCAGATCTGTATGCTTCCAGCCCCCAACCAGATCTGTATGCCTCCAGCCCCCCCACCAGATCTGTATGCTTCCAGCCCCCAACCAGATCTGTATGCCTCCAGCCCCCCCACCAGATCTGTATGCCTCCAGCTCTCCTCACCAGAACTGTATGCCCCCCACCAGATCTGTATGCCTCTAGCCCCCCCACCAGATCTGTATGCCCCCAGCCCCCAACCAGATCTGTATATGCCTCCAGCCCCCCACCAGATCTGTATGCCTCCAGCTCCCCTCACCAGAACTGAATGCCCCCCACCAGATCTGTATGCCTCTAGCCCCCCCACCAGATCTGTATGCCCCCAGCCCCCCCACCAGATCTGTATGCCCCCAGCCCCCCCACCAGAACTGTATGCCCCCCACCAGATCTGTATGCCTCTAGCCCCCCCACCAGGTCTTTATGCCCCCAGCCCCCCCACCAGATCTGTATGCCCCCAGCCCCCCCCAGATCTGTATGCCCCCACCCCCTTTCATCAGATCTGTATGCCCCATTCCCCCTCATCAGATTTGTATGCCCATAGCCCCCCCACCAGATCTGTATGCCCATAGCCCCCCCATCAGATCTGTATGCCCACAGCACCCCAACCATATCTGTATGCCCGTAGCCCCCCCACCAGAACTGTATGCCCGTAGCCCCCCCACTGGTACTGTATACCCCTAGCCCCCCCACCAGATCTGTATGACCCAGCCCCCCCACCAATCTGTATGCCCCCAGCAACCCGCACCAGAACTATATGCCCCTCCACCAGGTCTGTATGCTCCAGCCTACCTCACAAGAACTGTATGCCTCCAGCCCCCCCACCAGATCTGTATGCCCCAAGCCCCCTCCAGATCTTTATGCCTCCAGCCCCCACCAATACAAGGCAAATTACTAAAAGATAGTGACAAGGTTTTCACACGCATTGTCGTGTCCAACAATATTTTTCAATGATATTGCTAAATCACACAGTATACTGTTAATGAAGTTAGTTCCCAACAATATTTAGTTACATAGTTACATTTTCATGTTAAACATTCACAATTTTTAAACAATAAAATTTATCTTACACCAAAAATATACTGTGTCTTCCTTCCTTCCATTATTAGTCAAAAATCATACATTAACTACACAATAAATTCTAGAATACCCGATGCGTTAGAATCGGGCCACCATCTAGTACAGATCTGGGCAAGGGGCGGCCCGCGGGCCACATCCGGCCCGCCTGCTCTCTGTGACCGGCCCGCCCGTCTTCAGCCGGTGCAGTGGAGCCGGGCTGCAGCGTGCCGAGCAGGAAGAGATCCTGTGCAGGTCCGCACAGTCAGTGCAGGCAGCGGAACGCAGGAGTCTTTCCTCTGTTCCCTGCCGGCACTAATTGTCAGTGACACACGCGCGCGCTCTGACGTTGTCAGTACTGCGCTGCGTGTGTCATTTCAAAAGTTCCCGCCGGGCAGGAGAAGGAGCAGCACAGCAGACGGAATAATTCATCTTCCAGGACCTGCGATGACGTCACGCCCATGTGACTGTGTGGGAGGAGACACAGGATGCCAGACAGAAAGCAAAGATACTGAATCCTGAAGGAGATGTGGACACATGATGACTCGTAATAAGAAAGGAGGGGACATGAGGGGGAGGGGGGCTGCAGGGTGAGTGCATATGAGGGAAGATGGAGTTGCAGGGTGAGTGGCATATGAGGGAAGATGGAGTTGTAGGGTGAGTGCATATGAGGGAAGATGGAGCTGCAGGGTGAGTGGCATATGAGGGAAGATGGAGTTGTAGGGTGAGTGCATATGAGGGAAGATGGAGCTGCAGGGTGAGTGGCATATGAGGGAAGATGGAGTTGCAGGGTGAGTGGCATATGAGGGAAGATGGAGTTGTAGGGTGAGTGCATATGAGGGAAGATGGAGCTGCATGGTGAGTGGCATATGAGGGAAGATGGAGTTGCAGGGTGAGTGGCATATGAGGGAAGATGGAGTTGCAGGGTGAGTGGCATATGAGGGAAGATGGAGTTGCAGGGTGAGTGGCATATGAGGGAAGATGGAGTTGCAGGGTGAGTGGCATATGAGGGAAGATGGAGTTGCAGGGTGAGTGGCATATGTGGGAAGATGGAGTTGCAGGGTGAGTGGCATATGTGGGAAGATGGAGTTGCAGGGTGAGTGGTATATGAGGGAAGATGGAGTTGCAGGGTGAGTGGCATATGTGGGAAGATGGAGTTGCAGGGTGAGTGGCATATGTGTGAAGATGGAGTTGCAGGGTGAGTGCATATGAGGGAAGATGGAGTTGCAGGGTGAGTGCATATGAGGGAAGATGGAGTTGCAGGGTGAGTGCATATGTCGGAAGATGGAGTTGCAGGGTGAGTACATATGAGGGAAGATGGAGTTGCAGGGTGAGTGGTATATGTGGGAAGATGGAGTTGTAGGGTGAGTGCATATGTGGGAAGATGGAGCTGCAGGGTGAGTGGTATATGTGGGAAGATGGAGTTGCAGGGTGAGTGGTATATGTCGGAAGATGGAGTTGTAGGGTGAGTGCATATGTGGGAAGATGGAGCTGCAGGGTGAGTGGTATATGTGGGAAGATGGAGTTGCAGGGTGAGTGGCATATGTGGGAAGATGGAGTTGCAGGGTGAGTGGCATATGTGGGAAGATGGAGTTGCAGGATGAGTGGCATATGAGGGAAGATGGAGTTGCAGGGTGAGTGTATATGAGGGAAGATGGAGTTGCAGGGTGAGTGGCATATGAGGGAAGATGGAGTTGCAGGGTGAGTGGTATATGTGGGAAGATGGAGTTGCAGGGTGAGTGGTATATGTGGGAAGATGGAGTTGCAGGGTGAGTGGTATATGTGGGAAGATGGAGTTGCAGGGTGAGTGGCATATGTGGGAAGATGGAGTTGCAGGGTGAGTGGCATATGAGGGAAGATGGAGTTGCAGGGTGAGTGGCATATGAGGGAAGATGGAGTTGCAGGGTGAGTGGTATATGTGGGAAGATGGAGTTGCAGGGTGAGTGGCATATGAGGGAAGATGGAGTTGCAGGGTGAGTGGTATATGTGGGAAGATGGAGTTGCAGGGTGAGTGGCATATGTGGGAAGATGGAGTTGCAGGGTGAGTGGCATATGAGGGAAGATGGAGTTGCAGGGTGAGTGGCATATGAGGGAAGATGGAGTTGCAGGGTGAGTGGTATATGTGGGAAGATGGAGTTGCAGGGTGAGTGGCATATGAGGGCTGCAGACTGACAGAAGGATGTGAAGGGGTGCAGAGTGTTTCAGAGGGGTAAGTTGGGGTACAGGCAGGGTGAGATATGTGGGCAGGGTGTGTGACATATGGGGGTGCAGGCTGTATGGGGTGTAGTGTGTGTGATATGGGGGTGCAGGCTGTATGACATATGAGGGTGTAGTATATTACAAGGTGTGCTATATGGAGGTGTATATCGTGGTGTAGTATATGGGGGTATAGTGATGTAGTATATTACAGGTGTGCTATATGGAGGCGTAGTATATTACAGGTGTGCTCTATGGAGGTGTATATTACAGGTGTGCTATATGGAGGTGTAGTATATTACAGGTGTGCTATATGGAGGTGTAGTATATTACAGGTGTGCTCTATGGAGGTGTATAATACAGGTGTGCTATATGGAGGTGTAGTATATTACAGGTGTACTATATGGAGGTGTAGTATATTACTGGTGTACTATATGGAGGTGTAGTATATTACAGGTGTACTATATGGAGGTGTAGTATATTACAGGTGTACTATATGGAGGTGTAGTATATTACAGGTGTACTATATGGAGGTGTAGTATATTACAGGTGTGCTCTATGGAGGTGTATATTACAGGTGTGCTATATGGAGGTGTAGTATATTACAGGTGTACTATATGGAGGTGTAGTATATTACTGGTGTACTATATGGAGGTGTAGTATATTACAGGTGTACTATATGGAGGTGTAGTATATTACAGGTGTACTATATGGAGGTGTAGTATATTACAGGTGTACTATATGGAGGTGTAGTATATTACAGGTGTGCTCTATGGAGGTGTATATTACAGGTGTGCTATATGGAGGTGTAGTATATTACAGGTGTACTATATGGAGGTGTAGTATATTACTGGTGTACTATATGGAGGTGTAGTATATTACAGGTGTACTATATGGAGGTGTAGTATATTACAGGTGTGCTCTATGGAGGTGTATATTACAGGTGTGCTATATGGAGGTGTAGTATATTACAGGTGTGCTATATGGAGGTGTAGTATATTACTGGTGTACTATATGGAGGTGTAGTATATTACAGGTGTACTATATGGAGGTGTAGTATATTACTGGTGTACTATATGGAGGTGTAGTATATTACAGGTGTACTATATGGAGGTGCAGTATATTACAGGTGTACTATATGGGGGTGTACTATATTACAGGTGTAGTATATGGAGGGGGTGTAGTGATGTAGTATATTGGGTAGAACTGAGGTAATTATATTAGTCCGGCCCTCTAAACCAATCCCAATTTCTCATGCGGCCCCATGGGAAAATTAATTGCCCACTCCTGATCTAGTAGATAGATAAATAGAGGGATAGATAGATACATGATAGATAGAGGGATAGATAGATGATACATGATAGATAGATATATAATAGATAATAGAGGGATAGATAGATAATAGATACATGATAGATATATCATATATAGATAATAGATAGAGGGATAGATAGATAGATAGATAGATAGAGGGATAGATAGATTATACATGATAGATAGAGGGATAGATAGATGATACATGATAGATAGAGGGATAGATAGATGATACATGATAGATAGATATATAATAGATAATAGAGGGATAGATAGATAATAGATACATGATAGATATATCATATATAGATAATAGATAGAGGGATAGATAGATAGATAGATAGATAGAGGGATAGATAGATGATACATGATAGATAGAGGGATAGATAGATGATACATGATAGATAGAGGGATAGATAGATGATACATGAGAGATAGATATATAATAGATAATAGAGGGATAGATAGATAATAGATACATGATAGATATATCATATATAGATAATAGATAGAGGGATAGATAGATAGATAGATAGATAGATACTGCATCTCTTTGTAGGTGAAGGTAAGAGTCAGATTCATTTGTTCCCATAAAACTACCGTACTATAAAGAGATGAGGAAAAAAAATACAAATATGTTTATAAAAAACTTTTCTTTATTTTGACCTCCTTGGATTCAAACCAGCAGCTTTCAAACATATGTCCAGCAGCCCTCCTAGCTGCTCTAGCTGTTGAGCCATTAGGAATGACAAAATCAGAGGGAGGATTTTATATAGATG